>NC_139601.1:12771406-13008906 GCF_946808225.1 Silurus aristotelis | reverse complement strand
CCATCTCCCTGATCGGTGCCCTGACGAGTGAACTAGCGAGCTGACTAAGATGCTCCATCAATCACTATAAAAGGTGGCAGACACAGCAAAACAATGTATTTTAGAAATACAAAGTATATACTACATTTACTGTTTCTGCTGATTCAAAGCTTCCATATAATTCCTAGACTGCAACATTTCACCAATGTTAAAACTTTAGCTTGGTGCTGCACTAAGAACAGCTTAAGATACAGAATTTGATGCTGAATTCATGCTGTATAAAACTGTAATGCATCAAGATAAACAGAGAATTGTTTTATAATTACATTGTGGCAGCTTGATGCAAAAGAAAATTGAGGGATTTGTAGGGATTGTGACAATAATAAAACTGGGCGAAAAGAACTATAGTACCCTGCTAAGGTAATACTGTAACACCTGCTGAACAAAAGGTCAGTGAAGTGCAAATTGAATCTGCGCCTGTCAAAGGTCACTATTATTAATCTGCATAATGGCCTGGGGTGCTTATTGAACTTGCTAATGATACAGAATATTGAAAAGCATCGAGCAATGAATGCAATGTCACTAGGAAGCTCAATCAAGCTGCAGCTTTGCCAGGGAGGAAAAAAGAAAAAAAAAGAAAACGAAAGAAAAAACCTATAAACTGCCAGAGGTAGATTGTTAGAGCACTCCAGAGCTCGAGTGAAGGGCCTCAGTTTAATCCACTTCCCTGCTGAGGCTGATGTATTAGCATGAACATTACGCTTGTTACAGTCAAATCCCTGCGGCAGAACTGAGAACTTTTAGTCTCGATGATTTGCTTCTTCTTTTTTTTTTTTTTTAGTTTTGATGTTTTGGAAAGGGGTTACGGCATCACAACCCCAGCAGTGAGGTCTTGTATGTCTGCATTTCTTATGGACAATGAAGGTGTGAAGAAGACCACGGGCAACCGTCTCTCGTTCCAAAAGGCCTGCTGAAATACACTGAAAGCCAGCCAAGGACATTACGCTTCTGTCTGACAGTCAAAATGGGTAGGAGGGCTACAGGCATGATGCATTGTCTGTGAAAGAGGTGAGGAGAAGGAGGTGGTTCTCGCTTCTTATTTTCATAGCATAATCACTTGCTGCATAAATACTGGTAGAGGCTTCACAGATGGATGTGTTGCTGATTCAATGCCTATGAGTTGTGATTGATTTTATAATGGATGGAACCTCAAGGCTTTTCCCTGACGTAATATACATGTTCATTCATACAGACGAGAAAGATTACTGCAAATCAGAACAAAGTTCCTCTGACTGATCGGATTCTTATCCAATTCTCATCCACAGGACTTGAGAGCTCCTTGAATTTGTATTTTTTTTATGATAAAAATTGACATAAATCATGGATTCTGGCCTTTATAAGTAATCAAATCTCAACCCAGCTCAACACCTGTGGGAAATTCTGGAACAATGTGTAACACAGCGCTCTCCACCACCATCATCAAAACACCACCTGCGGAAATGTTTTTTTTCGGTAGAGAAATGTTTCTGCTTCCAGTACAGAAGCTCTAGAGAGTGCCAAAGGTGCAGAAAAGCTCTTATGGTGGTTCATGTTTGTATGTATATCTTGTGTGCGAAAAGCGATACAATGCTTCAATGAACGGTCGTGTCATCATTGTGATATTAATGCTTGAGCACTCACCTTGTCCAAAGTTAGCATATGGATACAGATCCAGTGCACTGTGGTCCACGACTGCATGATTGCTAGTCTATCACTGCAGAATGAAATGAGATCCCATAAAACCTTATGTTAATTTCTAACAGATTTGACACACGGCAGAAACATTAGCGATAAAAAGCCAGTCAACAGCTGCCTTGAGGAGTCAGTGGCTTCTATCTCCCGCATGGGAACATTACTTACATTACATATGCACATCATGCACATGATTATGGTAGAGATATTTATAACGATAGGCTGAGGCTCATTCTGACAGAGGAAGAAGAAGAAACAGAAGCCATATAAGGCAGGAAAGGGCTGGCTGCTGACAAATCTGCCTTTGTATCCAACACTCTGGTGCACTAATGAAAGTATTGAGGAAGACACATCCAGCTCGGTGCCTAGCCTTTCCTCGCTCACTGGCTCATCATCAATAAACAGCTCTTTAACTGCGTAAAATATTAGCTTCTCCATTGCAGACACACTCACACGAGAGACGTGATTCATGGCGTCTGACATTCTGCTGCACACCATTTATGGTGATAAGGATTGGTACTAAGGCACACATAAAAACACACTGATCAGATCTAACATTTAAACCACCTGCTAATATTGTGCAGGCCCCAACTTGTGCCACCAAAACGACATGGAGGCATCGACTTAAAACCTCTGAAGGAGTGTTGTGGTGTTTAAGACAGTAGCTAATGCCTCCATGGATCAGACATGTTTATCCAGTACATTCCACAGATAATTAATTGAATTGAGATTTTAGGGTCAAGTCAACACCTTTTTTCATGTACCTTAAACCATTTCTGAACAGTTTTTGCAGTTGTTACCTTGCTGAAGGAGGCCAATTGCGGTAAAGATTACCGCTGCTATGAAGGTGTGTACATGGTCTGCAACAATGTTTAGGGAGGTGGTACATGTCAAAGTAGCATCCACATTTCATTTGTATAGCGATTTTTTAAAATGGACATTGTCTCAAAGTCGCTTTACACAGATAAAGTGGATATCAGGTTGTATTACAAAATGTGTACATTTACATCTATAACTTTGTTCTTTATAATTGTTTATCCCTGATGAGCAAGCCAGTGGCTACAGCGACAAGGAAAAACTCCCTGAGATTCAAAAGGGAATCCATCCTTAGCTGGGTGGTAGTGAATGTTCAATTATTATAGTTCCATTGTTGAGGTGTGAATGACAGGACCCAGAGATTCCCAACAGAACATTGCCCAGGCCAATAAACTGCCTCTGATGGCATAGCTCCTTCCCATATTATACCTTTACTGTATATATACCTTAAGACTGTAGAAAGGGCATTAATCCTAATCTTACACTCCAGTGCTCATGTTAGTTCTCACTCTGTAGTGTTCTGTATTGTTTAAAAGATTTATGATCACACTCTTGATGTCACCCAAATGAGTATGGGTTCCCCTTTTGAGTCTGGTTCCTCTCAAGGTTTCTTCCTCATAACATCTCCAGGAGTTTTTCCTTGCCACAGTCGCCATGGCTGCTCATCAGGGATAAATGCACACCATTCACCTTAACTGTTGATTTCTGTAAAGCTGCTTTGAGACAATGTCTGTTGTGAAAAGCGCAATAGAAATAAACTTGACTTGACTTGTCCATACCCAGGTAAGTGATCAATAAGCACCAGCCATCCACATTATGACTCATCATGAATCCACTCATGATTCATCAGACCAGGCTACTTTACTTCTTCGCTCCAGGTTCCAGTTCTGATGCCCACATGTTTATCGTAGACACTTTTGGTGGTGGACAGGGGTCAGTATAGGCATTCTGATCTGTCTGTAGCTACACAGCCCCATACACAACAATCAGTGATGTACACTGTGTTCCCGCATTAACTTCAATTTTTTTCTTTTGTAATTTGTCCAACAGTGGCTCTTACTAGTTGTCTTTCCTTCAACCACTTGTAGTAGGCATTAACCACTGTATACTCCATTAACACTCTTTGAAACCTGTCATTTAAGAGATGCTCTCTCCTAGTCTAGACATCCCCATTTAGCCTTTGTCAAAGTTGCTCAGGTCCTAATGCTGGTTCATTTTTGCTGCTTCCAACACACCAACTGTGTATACTGCCTATATATTCAGTGCCTTGACAGGTGCCATTGCAACAATATAGTCCATGTTATTAACTTCACACCTTTAATGATACATCTGATTGGTGTATTTAATTAGATACATCTATCCATTGTAATATAGATTACATAGATAAAACTGTCCAATGTTGAAAAAAATTCAGTCTAGATTGCTGCTCATATTTAGCATTCTATAATCTTCAGCACTCAAGAGCTTTTATCAGACCATGTGGAATATTTCTCTGATATTGAAGGGGGCTCGTCTCACATCATTTTAGCACCTCATAACCCTTTACACAGATGGCTTACCAGACTGTAACAACCAGCCTTGCATCTCCTTGACACGCCAGCACCTGCCTCGAGTGCTGTGCATTAATCTAGTGCACTACAGAGAGCAGTGAGAACAACACTCACATTTGCTTATATTTAAGCAATATAACACAATCAAGAGTTCTGTTGTGTGGACGTGATTCAAGCATAAAGTGTAGGATATAGAAATTGTTTAGATTTTTTTCTTTTCTCCTTCATCTGGCGACATTCATATTTTAATGAAAAGTTTATATTCAAGAAAAAAATGATTGCTCGCCATGTTTCCTGGTTAAGTGGATAACTTTACTGTAGTTTTAATGTAATAAACCATTACGTGAATTGTCATTGTATCTAGTAAACACAGACAAGAGCATATCTTCATGGATCTGTATTTTCATTGAGCTCTCTTTGTGCATTGTCATGCTAAAACAGGCTTGGATCTCTAAATTTACAGAAGGGAAAATTTTATTCTGCATAAAGATATCCACATGTCGCTGGAAAAATTAGGTGTCCCAATACTTTTGTCCATAAAGTGTACGTCACAATGCACTTTTCTACAGTATATCGCAATACTGTGGATAAATTTTTTTGTTTTTTTTTTAGCCTCATGTACTGGAAGGGTCAAGTGCTCCAAACTCAACCGCCAGCAGGTTGCGGAAGGATGTCAGTGAGGCAGCGCAGGCAGCGCGGAGGACAAGAAGGCGTGTCGTTCTGAAGAGACATGGCTGGAGTTTAATATGTGTGGTGGCTCCTCACTGTCTTCAAGGCCGGCGAGAGGACTTTGTGGTGAAGAACCTTTGGTTCCTGACCAATAGTGGCTATCTCCCCTATCCTCTCTCACTGAAGGCAAAGATGGTAGATGCAGAAGAGGAATTCCTGTCAGACCCTTGCAACGCCTCAAAAAGGTGGAAGACTCCTCGGCCTTGCGGCAGGAAGTCCCTGACCCCTACACGCGATGGCGACCTAGGCAGTGCCAGTCCTCCTGTCGCGACCTGAGGCATTAGAGCGTGGCATGAATGTATATCATGATAAATCTTCTTCAATGCTTTATCACTGTCAGTGTTTGACCTCAGGACTGTTACTGACTGGAGTCTTTTGGTTGACAGACTCTTTCTTGTTTCACAGTCCATCAGTGATACAGAGAAAAAAAAAATCAGCACTGCTGAGATCATTGAAACACAACACTGTCCATGCTGAATCATATCTAGTCAGCGGTGGGGTTTTTGTGGTTTCTTTAGCTTGACAGGAAGTATCAAAAGGATCTGGCACCAAACTAAAACTATAACCACAATGTTGGAAGCACACAATTGTAAAAGACATGGTATATTGTATAATTGCTTCCTTATACTGGAACTACCAGACCCACCCCTGTTCCAGCATGACAATGCTCCTGTGAACAAGGGAGCTCTATAAAAGCATGGTTTGTCAAGGACGAAGTGGAAAAACTCAAGTATCCTACACAGAGCATTGACCTTAACTACAGAAACCCCTTATAAATGAACTAAAACATTGACTATGCCAGAATAAACACAAATCCCCACAGCTACATTCCAGAGTCAGGTGGAAAGCCTTCCCAGAAAAGGTTATTATAACTACAAAAACAACAAAATCTGAATTAGGATGTTCAACAAGCACCTATGGTTGTGATATATGGGCCTGATTTTGGTCATTATAGTGTATTTTTTTATGCTTTTATATCCTTTTTTTATTTCTCCAGATAAAAATTTACCTAATAAAAACCTAATAACAACAGTATACTTTTTAAAAATAAATAAAAGGTCAATCTTTTACCTGAAACCTCTTCCATAAATTCTCATTGCTCATATATATTTAGTTTTGAATTTTTTCCCTAGAGTTTGGTCGGTCTGCTGTATTATTTTACAACTTTTTTAGTATTAGTAAGGAGGAGAGCCGCTATTAAGAGGATGAAGAGTGGAAAGTCTGTCGGACCAGATGACACACCAGTAAAAGTGTGGAGACCAGATTGTTCAACAAGATTCTGGAAGGTGCCTGAGGAATGGAGAAGGAGTGTGCTGGTACCAATCTTTAAGAATAATAGAGATGTGCAGACCTGCAGTAACTACAGGGGAATAAAGTTGATCAGTCACACCATGAAGTTTTGGGAAAGAGTTGTGGAAGCCAGGCTGAGTGAAGAGGTGACCATCTGTGAGCAACAGTATGGTTTCATCCCGAGGAAGAGCACCACAGACGCATTATGTGCTTTGAGAATGTCAATGGAGAATATAGAAGATCGAGAAGGAGGTGCATTGTGTGTTTGTGGGTTTAGAGAAAACGTACAACAGGGTGCGGAGAGGAGTTGTGGTATTGTACGAGGAAGTCAGGTGTGTCAGAGAAGTATGTGAAGGCGGTGCAGGACATGTATGAGTACAGTGTGACAGCAGAGGTGAGATTGCATCAAGGATTGGCTCTGATCCCTTTCCTGTTTGTAGTGGTGATGGACAGATTGACAGACAGGAGTCTACATGGACTATGATGTTTGCAAATGATATTGTGATTTGTGGTGAGAGTAGGGAGCAGGTTGAGAAGAGCCTGGAGAGGTGGAGGTACATGCTGGAGAGAAGAGGAATGAAAGTCAGTAGGAGTAAGACAGAGTACATGTGTGTGAATGAGAGGGAGGGCAGTGGAGTGGAGCGGTTACAGGGAGTAGAGATGGAGAAGGTGGAGGAGTTCAGGTACCTGGAGTCAACAGTGCAAAGTAATGGAGAGTGTGTTAGAGAAGTGAAGAAAAGAGTGCAGGCAGGGTGGAGTGGGGAGTGACGAGGATGGACAAGGATTAGAAATGAGTTTCTAGAGGGGAATGTAGGTATGTGGGTCATTTTGGGGAAAAAGTGAGAGAGGCCAAATTGAGATGTTTTGGACAGGTGCATAGGAGTGACATTAGGTAAATCAGTAGGAGAATGCTGAGAATGGAGCCTCCAGAATTAAGATGATTTTTTAAGTTATATACAATATATAAACTTACACAAAATCATTGTACACAAAACCTCATAATTTTCTAAAAAATAGTGATTTGAAAACTACTATTTATTATAATGACTAATGTTTCACCCTGTCTGGGGCAGTGCATTTAACAGGCTGGATTAAGCACATAACAAACATTAATGTCTCATCATTCATGTGTTTTGAAAAAATAAATATATAATGGTTAAACGTTTGTGGACACCTGACCTCATATAGTCCCTATTTGCTCGTATAATAACCTTCACACTTCAGGGAATATCCACTAGATTTTGGAGTATATAAACACGGAGTGCGGTAAACATTTGGGAAAAAAACAAATATTGCCAGAATAGTAAGGTGTCCCAATACTTTTGTCAATATAGAGTACCTATGATGAGGAATGAAAAATTCATTAGCTAGCCCATCAGGCAAGTCAAAGCTCCAATCTGCTGCGGTTCTAATGTTATGCTTGCCTGGAAGTCCAATTAACGAGGCTAAAAAGCAGCATCAAGCATGAACTTGGTTATTTACTTAATTAGGAAGTGCTAATTATTTGCGTATTGCAGACTGTAGGGAATTAAGCAAGTAGTGAAATCTTAAGGAGAGGCGACCTCATGGGGCAACGGTCTTAATCCTTTCCTGATCAAGTCTAAGGTGATGAAGCATCGTGTTTGTTTCCTCAACAAAATGTTAGAAAGTCTTTACTTAAAAAGTTTGGTTATATAATGTGCTGCCCAGAAAGGGGTTATTTATGTTAGTGTTTAAATTTTCACATGATGAACTATTTAAACAAGCGGTGTGTTGTGGAGTGTGTAAATCTAATAATTATAGTTCCTACCAACAGCCAAACCATGTCCTCTGTATGCTTTTTGTAGTTCTGAGAAATATGGGAAACATATATATATATATATATATATATATATATATATATATATATATATATATATATATATATATATATATATATGATAATTCAATTACATTTTTAGAATATATTGAGCAAAATATTATTAAAGAAAAATTACAAACCTAATTCAAACAATGTGCATTTTGTATATATATATATAATGAAATAAATAAAAGCTATGAAGAAAGGGGTAAACAACATTTTATACACGTTCATAAAAAAAGGCACATTTAAAAACAATTTAGTGAAATGATGATCTGACACATAATCAGCACCTGAGGGGTCAGTAATAGAGCTCTAAAGTTGGTTAAAATGCCCCACTCTCACAGTCTTTTGGCCCTGTAGATTGCAGAACAGGTTTTTTTTATAAGTACTGTTATAACTTGTTTTTTTTACTTTAACTTGAGGACGTTTTTGGCTGAATCACGATTGTGATAGACTATCTATGCTTTCCCAAAAGCTTCATTTCTCAATACTTTGTCCAACCATGCAAATAACCCTATGAGGCTGTGTTTCCTTGCTAAGCTGGTAAACCAATAACAGATTACAAATTCTTGGCAGAATCCTCTTCTTCAAATGGTTACAATGGCAAGAATGATCATCCTTCGTAAACTGCTGAGTCTGAAGTTCCCATGTTTCTTGTTTGAAGTCCAGGAAGTGTTCTTGATAGTGTACACAAATGAATAGATCATGATTTAATATTGCACTGCTAAGTCAATAACACTATAGCAGTGATCTGCAAATGAAATATAGGGGTTGCATGCAGGCCAGTGGGAAATTAGTGGAGCTTCCATAAGCGTCGTCATGGCCATGTCAATAAGCGTCATTTCGGACCCCTAACCAAATATTACAAACACAGGTTTTACTTATAATGTGAAGTGTAGGGTTTGTATTGCTGAACACCTCCCACAATCACATGTACTTTGTTCGCTTTATCATGTCCTTATTTTGAATATATTCATTTTTGTTATACACTGTAAACAAAAGTTTATGGACACATTATGATAAGATTAATATGCTATTGTTGAGCATTCCATTTCACATTTACTCCTTATTTGCTGTTATAATGACATCCACTCTAATGGGAAAATGTTCCACTAGATTTGTGAGTGTGCTTGTGGAGATTTGTTCAGAACAAGGGTGTTAGTTAAGTCAGGTTCTGATGTAGAGTCAAGTCAAGTCAAGGTTAATTCTATAGCGCTTTTCACAACAGACATTGTCTCAAAGCAGCTTTAAATTAAGGTGAACGATGTGTATTTATCCCTGATGAGCAGCCATTGTGACTGTGGCAAGGAAAAACTCCCGTAGATGTTATGAGGAAAGAACCTTGAGAGGAACCAGTCTGGGTTCCAGTTCATTCCAAAGGTGTTCAACAGGCCACTCAAGAACAGGTTTGGGTCTCCAAGTTCAAGTGAAAGTAACATTTAATTCTACCACATCCTATAAGACATCCTATACCATTGTGTGTCTCCAACTTTGTGGTAATAGTTTGGGGAAATACCACATATGGTTGGGAAAGTCAGGTGTCCCAAATGTTTTGCCATATAGTGTGTTTTGGTTCGGCTATTCCCATGTTAAAGCTCGCCCGCGAACACAATAAATAAGGCTGTATAAATATGTTGCATAATAAGCTATCCATTTTTATTTGCTTATCAAGTCAACTGCACATAAATTTCACATTGATTCAATTGATTTTGGCAATTTCTCCCCACAGGCTGAATTTACAATACATTGCTTCTGAAATAAAGTATTTAGCTCCAGGGTGAGTGCTCACCAATTGCTTGGTGCTGTCTTTTGAGACGGGATGGCCTGCCAAGCGTCATCACCTTTCTCTAGTTGCAATTTGTATTCTGCCAAGCATTTTTTTAAAGCCTTTGGCTGTTTGTTAGAGCTTCGGCACATGTACTCCCCTCCTTGTACCCTCAAGGCTTTTCCTCAAGGGTCTCCATTTTCATTCCACTTCCCAAAAAAATGCAGGTAGGTGGACTGTCTGGTCAAAATTGCCCGTAAATCTGATAGAGTCTGAATGTGCACTGATGTGTACTGAAATCCGTATATTTAAATGAGACGCACAAATCACTAGAAAATGTCAATGCACCCAGTCCTGTGTTGCCTAAAAACGACAGTAAATAGGATAAAAAACATTGGCTAATTTAACATAACGAGCAGGCTAGTTAGCTAATTAAGGGCATTACTACATAATTTACAAAGTTAGTATCCTTTTCATTAGAAATTTGGTTGCTGTTTGTTGTTCTGTCTTTGCGTCATACAATAAAAATGAAAAAATAGACAAATTAAGCCAAGATTAAACCGTTTTCGAATGTAGTCTTTGAATAAAAACGTTGGTAACATTTAGTAAAAAACAGTTTTAATTAAAAATGTAGCAAAAAATCATTTTGAAATAGCATGAATAACGTGATGAAAAACATAATTGCACATATAAGCTTCCATTCATTGGGATGTTGGGTCAAGTTATTTCTTTAAATCTATTATATAATAGAGCTCTCTCTCTCTCTCTCTCTCTCTCTCTTTCTCTCTTTCTCTCTCTCTCTCTCTCTCTCTCTCTCTCTGTCTCTCTATATATTTTTAACTAATTTTTTCTTTTCTTGTGATGAAATGTTTAACTACTTTACATGTTTTTCTGTCAAAAAAGTTTTTATTTAAAGTCAACCTAACACACACACACACACACACACACACACACACACACACACACACACATACACACACACACACACACACACACAGAGAGAGAGTTTGATAAATGCTTTTCATTAATTGTAAAGATAAAAGAGCACACAGTTGACTGAATGCTTATCTAGTCAGGCTGCACATGTTGAAGCACTAATGAGAAAAGGCATCACCATTCTCCCCGCTTGACAAAAACTAAAAAAAATACCAATTGTACCTTTTCCCTAATGTACATCACTTCTTTAATTTCAATGGCATTTCAATACTGAAATTTGCAACATATTCTGGCTCTCTTTACACCTTTGCTAGCACACAGAAAAGAGTGCTAATTCGAGTGAAAATTATCAACTGACACAAAATTAGTTTTATAGCAACACCAAAGGCATCAGACAATGAGCTCCAAAATCAGTTAAAATGCCATGCTTCTGCTGCATATATCTTAATTATTGAAGATTGCACAAAGCTCTTTTTATATGTTATTAAGTGGTTGTGAAACTATATGACTGTATGAGCTATCGGTCACTTCATACTGTTGGGTAAAAAATTCCAAACCCACCAATGCCAATTCTACTTAATTAAATAAACATTTTCATTTTTCAGCACAGCAATATGATTGGACAGCAAAAAAACATATCTCAAATATATCTATATAAGCTTTAGAACTACTTTTTCAGCATTTTTCATTTTTAATGTATTTGGTAAATTCCTCTTTGTGAAGACAACATGCATTGAAGTTGCAAAACCTAATGATTCGTGTTCGGTCAAATCCATCTGAACGCCATTTAAAGACATGCTACAGTTGACGGTTTATGGCAAAAAAAATTTGTAAATAGTTGTTGTTTTATTACAAAGAAAAAAGTATGACAAAAAATAATGCATTCATTTACATACTTTAATAACAACCTTAATAATAAAGTGTTTATAGTCCCATCATTGTTTTCCCTTCACACAGCGTTTCTGACTTCGTAATAAATATGAGATAGCCGTTTGAAAAAATCCAACTCTCAATTTTGCGCAGTTCGCCCCCCTATTAGCAAAATACAAATATTGTTATTGAAGCTGTCATCTGCACCAAGAGAGTCCCGGCTTAATGGTAGAAATTGAAATGGAAAAAAAGTGAAGATATTTCAGTGAGGTGCACTTTGCTGCCTGCTCTCATCTGTTGATTTGTAACCTCGGCTAAGAACATCTATTGTGGCTGTCAGTCTAGCTTTAGCACCGAATTACTGTCTTATATTAGGAAAAAATACAATACTATCCCTCTCTCTGTTTCTCTTTGCTTCTCTGGAAATATTTACTCGGTCAGAGATAGGTTAGCTTAGGTTAGGATAGGTTAGCAAAGTTTGTGGACACCTGACAATAAGATTCATATATATGTTTTGCCATTTAATTTCACATCAATTCCTCGTTTGCTGTTCTAATAACCTCCACTCTTCTTGGAAGAAAATGTAAAATTTATGGTTGTGGAGATTTGTGCTCATTCAACCTCATGGGCATTAGTAAAGTCGGATATTGATGTAGGGTGAGGAAGCCTGCGGTGTAGTCAGCATTCCAATTACATCCAAAGATGTTCAGTAGGGTTGAGGTCAGCACTCTATAGCAGGCCACTCAAAATCTTAAACTTCAGCCCATGTAAGCTCACTTTGTGCACAGGGGCATTCTCATGATGGAACAGGTTTGGGTCTCTCAGTTCAAGTGAAGTAAAAATGTACTGCACCACATCCAAAGACAATGATTTAGCATATATGAACAACAAAATTTCTTTCGGCTTCTCCCATTAGGAGTCGCCACAGCGGAACATATGCATGTTTGATTTGGCACATGTTTTTACGCTGGATGCCCTTCCTAACGCAACCCTCCCCATTTATCCGGGCTTGGAACTGGCACTAAGGCTTGTGCAACCCTAATGGCTGGGTTTGGTTCCCTGACCGGGGATCGAACCCGGGCCGCATCCTAACCACTAGACCACCAGGGAACCTTTAGCATATGTAGTTCAAAATCTTCTTCTTCTTCTTCTTTCGGCTGCTCCCATTAGGGGTCGCCACAGCGGATCATCTGTCTCCATACCCCCCTGTCCTCTACATCTGCCTCTTTCACATCAGCTACCTGCATGTCTTCCCTCACCACATCCACATCTATAAACCACAACCACATATATATATATATATATATATATATATATATATATATATATATATATATATATATATATATATATATATATATATATATATATATATATATATATAAAATAAAATTTGTGGTTTGGAACTCAGGGCTCGGAAAATTCATGGTTTCTTATTTGGAACCTAACCAACGGAACGTTAGGAATAACATTTTAAACTTTGTTTTTTTTTAATTACAAATGTAATAAAAATTCAAAAAACACATTATATTTTATACACATTATATTTTTTATATATTAAAGTCACATAATGTCTCGATGAATTCAATATGGTACCACAGGGACATATGTAACATACATTATATATAATATGCCACTACTATACATCGACTTGATCACAAGGCATATAAAGGCATAGTCCACAGAACACTGAGGGGCATATTCAAGCCATAAATAAACACGTGTGCGCACACACACCCACACATGTGTAAACCCCATAGGTCACACTTGGATTGAGAGCACACACTTCAAATCATTAGGCTGCTAAGGAAATAACCTTCCATCCTGATTAGTCACGTGTTATTTTGTTGCTGCTTAATACACACACACACAAACACACACACACACACACACACACACACACACACCACACATACATACGCACACACATTTATAAAAGGAGCCAAAAACTGGAAAGGTCTTTTTACTCCAACACTAGCATAGGGTCAGCAACCTTGCATATTTCTTAGCACACTTTCATTACCAGAGCAAAACCAGTGTAAGCGCAAAAACCCCCAGTATTAACCAAGAGTACAGGAAAATTCAGTGAAATGGACCTCTCGCGGCTCTCTCTGTGGACCGGCCACTGCACTACACCAACTGCCTCCGCTGTAGCCTTCCACCATAACTCATGTGACTCATGTGGTCTTTACAAAACCATTACACCCAAAGAGCCAAATTTCAAAAGCCTGTCATTTCCCAACACAGCACAATCACAAGCAGTATGCATTCAATGCTAAATATAATAGTTATTTTAAAACTAAACAAAAATATTGACATGATTGGCAGTTCTGTCTTGTTTCCACGCAGACTATACACTATGCACTTACTCTGTCCATATATAGCGATGAGTAAGAAATAAAAACATAGCAGGATGGGTGCAGTGATAAAAGTCTTCTACCATGAACTCAGTGATTTTCAACTTATTCATTGACATCACACATTCAAACTTACGTACATTTACCGTAATTTCCGGACAATAAAGCGCACCTATATATAAATTTGGCAAAGATTTTTATTTTGAACATAAATAAGCTGCACCTGTCTATAAGCCGGAGGTGTCTACACTGAAACTTATGAACTTTACACAGGCTTAAACGTCTGTTACACGGTGTAACGGGTGAAATATGTTGTGGCTCATTTAAGAGCAGAGCGGCATTTTGGGAATAGCCTGCTGCCGCATTTTTCCGGTATTACTGCATGTGTGCAAGACCGAGGAATATGTCCTTATTATTTTCTGATGCTGATTTCTAAGTTTCTTTGACTAAACCGTAATGCTGTTGCCAAGAAAAATAAAAAAGCACGAGTTTTGGAAACCTGTCTGTGCTTATATGATTTCTGTTGCAACTGGAGTTAGCGAGCTCTCCCATGACCCAGACTCAGAACACAGGTGAGGTGCGTTTTTTCGTTTCCGTTTGGAAATTTCTTTGGTCTAATGTTATGTCGCTCAGTTTTTTGGCTTGAAGTTTGTAAAACCGGGAAAAACCCAGAAAAAATCCATAAATTAGCCGCTTCGTTGTTTAAGCCGTTCAAAACGTGGGAAAAAAGTAGCAGCTTATAGTCTAAAAAATACGGTACATTAGGAATGTAGACGGTTAGTAAAAATTCCTGTAAACACGTACATTATAGAAGCCTATCAGCCTCTCTGTCTTCATGTAAACTTGACAAAAAAAGTTAGAAACCTCTGATTCTGGAGACTCCTTACATGAATGTAAAAAAAAAGTCTTCTTGCATAAAACTTTAACATTCTCTGTAGAATATTCAAAGTGTCTGCTGCTTATAAAATGATAAGTTATCATACAAATGATTATCGATTGGATTAACATCCACAATACAGACAAAAAGTATTGGGACACCTGCCTGCCTTTTCCAGCCAAATGTGGTTCTTCCCCAAAGTTGAAGGAAGTCTTTGGATGTGGTAGAAATCAATTTTCTCTTCATTTGTACTATGAGATGCAAAACTGTTCTAGCATGACAACGTTCCTGTGCACAAAGCTAGTTCGATGAAGATATAGTTTACATAGGTCAAAGTGGAAGATCTTTTTTGGCCTGCTATGGAGCTCTGACCTCAACTCTATTGAACACATTTGTAATGAAATGGAACGCTGACTGCATCCGAGGTCTCTTCACCGACTAACACCCTTGTGGCTGAATAAGCACAAACCTTCACATGCACACTCCATAATCTAGCAGAACACCTTTTTAGAAGAAAAGTGATTATTATAACAGCAAATTTGAATTAAATGTGCAATTAAATGGCCATTTTTAAAGTCCTAAAACATTATAGCGCAACATAATTGTTTGCTTGCATCTGATAGGTCAAAAGATGTGCTTTATTTTTGTATAACAGCACAGGAAGTTCCGGTTATAAACAAATTTTGCTAAAGTTAATGCATGCTTTCTTGATTTGTACAGTATTGTATTGTATTCTATAGTAACAGATGGTACATATAATCTAAGATATAAACAAAATTTAAAATAAAAAGGGGATTATTGCTAAACAAAATAAAATTGTATAATCGTTGGTGTGGTAAAGTTCATTTGTTATATGTTGATTTAACTTTTATGAAAAGACTGTTAGTCTGTGTTACACTTTCAGTTTTATCAGTCAACTGACAGGGGGTGTATGCATGTGTGAGCAATCCGATTGCATGAACAAGAGAGAGAAAGATAGAGAGAGCAGGCGGGGCTGGTGAAGAGCTCGATTGGTATGACAATTTTGGGAAATAGTTGGCAAATCGCTGCGATACAAGCAGAATTTTTTATAATTCTATATTTTATAAAATAGTACCCTTCAACGGACAGAATCGTCTCTAGGTTACATATGTAACCCTAGTTCCCTGAGGGAACGAGATGCTTCTCGTTCCCTCAGGGACCTAGGGTTACATACGTAAACTAGAGATGTTCCCTTTCAGGAACTCGAGCTGGGTCGGAACGCTTTGGAAACGAGAGTCCAATAACACCACACCGAGTTTACTCCAGGAAAAAGTGGGCCACAGAAAGGGCCTGCAAATCACCTACTCTCTGAGGAGAGTAGATGGCCAACAAGAGAGCGGTCTTGATGGACAAGTGCCTCCACAAAGTATCGGCCAAAGGCTCGAAGGGGGTCTCAAATAGAGCCTCCAACACTACGGTCAGGTCCCAACCTCCAGCCACCGCAGGCTACCAGAAGGAGATGGACTCTGTCCCGGAAATTTTTTTCCAGAACTCCCGGAAGCAGGGCAAAGGGGGGCCACGGTTGCGCCAAAGCATCCAGTCCTAACAAGGCTTATGGATATAGGGAGAACCATAGGGGATGCAAACAGGTCTACCTGGGCTGTGCTGAATTTCTCCCAAATCTGCTTCACCACCTCGACAGGGTGTCTCGACAGGGTGTCTGCTGCTTCATTCAAGTGGCCTGGGATATAAGCTGCTCTGAAGGAGAGGAGCTTCCCCTGGGCCCACAGGAGAATCTGGCACAAACCCCCCCTGGTGGTTGATATACAAGACCACTGAGGTGTTGTCCAAATGGACCAGCACGTGATGGCCTCTGAGGTCCAGGAGGAAGTGCTTCAAAACCAGAAGCACGGCCAGCATTTATAGGCAATTGATGTGCCACCTCAGATGGACACCATAGAACTTGTGCAGAGTGGCCACTCATGACCGCTCCCCATCCCGTGAGGGATGCATCCGTCAGGTCAGTCATGCCGGGCCTTGGAGTAGGAACCCTGGAATCTACCTACGCATCTAAGGCACCTTGAACGTGTGGAGGGGATTGCCCTTCCGAGAGAACCCCTGGGCTCTGAGCCACCACTGAAGGGGTCTCATGTAAAGAAGGCCAAGTGGAATGACACTGGATGCTGCTGCCATAAGCCCGAGCAGTCTCTGGAACTGCTTGTCAGTGAGTGACTGCCCTTCTCCAACCTTCCTGACCGCCATGAGGATGGACGCTATGCGGGCAGAGGAAAGCTGCGCGTGCATAGTCGACGAATCCCAGATAATGCAGAGATAGGTGCTTCTCTAGTGACACTCTTCCCTGTATTCAGCCAAAACTCCAGCTCCTTCATGTGAGCGAGAACGACATTTCGATGACACACTTCGTGTCATGCTTTGACCCCGAAAGCAAACCTTAGGAACTTCCTGTGAGAAGGGAGGATTGGTAGCACCCGAGGACAGGGAGAAGCACATGGCAACGTGTGCTTGGTTTTTTCGGATGCCTTCATTTTCTTTGACAAACAAACAGACAGACAAACATTAAATATTCACACAGAGGGCTTCATGAGCAAACAGAAGCTAAAGCCGTCTTCCCTCCAGGTAAGCCCCGACAGGGGTTTATACTCCCTGGCCGGTGACAGCCTGTTTTCAATTTTGACTGATTACACTGATTATTTAGAGCATGGACGACGCAGCTCGAGTTCCTGAAAGGGAATCTAAAGTACTTGAAAAAATTAAGTCTAAAAGATTAATATATTCATTAATATATGTGTTTTTTAAAAAAGACCAATTCATACCTGTTGAATTCAAATGCGAAATGCATATCATTTTGCAGCGTATACTCAATATATTTCTTACACTGGGTTAGTGAATATACCATACACATGACTCAAGTTAGTTGATCTTGTGAGATTTTTTCACTCTGATACAAGAGCACCTACACAAGTTTTATGGAATTTTCCTTTAGGTGGGATTATGCCCTGGAACAGTATGAGTAAGAGCTGAACAATAGGAATGTCTTATTTAGATTATGTGCATACCAGGAAGCAAACAGGCATCTAATTTGAGTGGTTATGTTGGCATTCCCTATAGAACATTGTGCCAACATTGGGCAAACTCTGCCAAGAGGTTCTTTTCACACAACCTCTGCCAATGTCAGCTTAGTGTCTGTTTGTAAACCTGGTGTTTTTTATAACTCATTATTCCTGCATGCTTTGCATTTATACAGGTGCATGAAAGGTGTGCAGTGTAAATTTGAAAAGACTCACTATGTGATGCATATCAAATAACAATGCAGAGATTGCTAATTGAGACATTAACTATCTAGTGTATAACACTGTTGTCACAATTCAACCATTTTAACAACAGACACGCCATTGTGCATTTGCTTTACTATAATGACAACAACTATTTCTATTTCAAAACATATGGACAGGATTAGAAATTAGTTTATTAGAAGGACAGTGCATACAGGTCGTTTTGGAGACAAAGGAAGGTGTGATTGAAATGGTTTGGACATGTGAAGAGGAGGGACATGGGGTATATCGGTAGGAGAATGCTGAGGATGGAGCCTC
Source organism: Silurus aristotelis (assembly GCF_946808225.1). NCBI lineage: Eukaryota > Metazoa > Chordata > Actinopteri > Siluriformes > Siluridae > Silurus > Silurus aristotelis. The sequence goes on along the minus strand of NC_139601.1, from coordinate 12,990,591 downwards.
CAGGAAGGAGGAAAAAAGGAAGTTCAAGGAGGAAGTTTATGGATGTGGTGAAGGAAGACATGCAGGTAGTTGGGTTAAAAGAGGCAGATGTACAGGACGGGGGGGGTATGAAGACGGATGAGCCGCTGTGGCGACCCCTAATAGGAGCAGCCAAAAGAAAAAGAAAAAATGCCCCATGAATGAGTGGTGTTGCACTTCTTAAAAGCGGCACTTGGTTACTTTTTTTCTTCTACTAGGTAGCATTATAGTTAAGGAAGTACTTCGATTAAACCACATCCAAAGCTTATCTGCTGAGCATCATTTTTACACCAAAGTAAAAATCCATGTATAGATGCACTGTACAGTATGTAATGTCAATAACACTTAAGTAGATCTAACTTATGTAGCTTTAATCTAGCAAACTTGACATTTGTCCCAATGAAAACCCAGCTAATAATTTCATCTGAATTCAAGGTGCTCCTCTAAAAGTGGCCTTTAATTTTCTTTCTTGAAGCCAGAAGAAAATCTCTCATGGGTTCAGCCCTCTGCTAGAACTGGCAGCAGACTTTGCCTTTCCAACATGCTCTCTGGATTAAACATTTATATACATTTGCACATGGCAGCTTGGTGAAGGCTTGGAGCTGGCAGTCATGCAGTAGATTTTCTTAAAAGTGTAGCCATGAGATTTAGCACTAGGAAATCCTCTTATCTCATGTCCAGCTTTTGGGATGTCACTGGGGTGGCTATTAGGTCAAACATGACAAGTCCAAAGGAAATCAGTTTTGGACAGCTGTCTTATTATGACCCCAAAAATCACCATGGATCTCAGACACTTAAAAAAAAAAATTCTTATCTTCACAATATGCTGTGAGGTTTCAGGAGACGCGTCATGGTTGTCAGAGTTGTGACTGAATTTTTTGCACCATACATATGCTGAATTTTACAGTTAGGAACAGCCGAAGTCTATGAAGCTCTTGATGAGGGGAAACGAGGTGGTACTGTTTTAAAAAGAAAGTGGCCACAATTGAATATATTGAGGGTTTGAAGTTTTATTTTATTGAATTAATGTTTAGCTGATACGTACTTAGCATATATTGTAAATACTGCACTTTAAAATAAGAAAAATTCAATTGAAATAAACCATTGTGGCCACACAAACCTAAGCCCAGACATGAGTGATAATACTTATTGGTATTACAACATGAGTTTAACATTAACCCCTGTTTTTTTTTAGCTTTGTGTGTTCAGTGCATCAGGATTATGGACTGGGATAACATTTCCCACAATCCACTGCACTCCATTATGTCACATGAATTTCTGCACCTGGTATATATTTTTGATAATTAACTCTTGTTTATGTCACCACCTGGATTTGACTTAGCAAATGGGTAAGAACCTTTGATTCATTGGATCATAACTGCAATAATTAATACGTTTCAATGGCAACAAGTTGTTTTACCTTAATTAATGGGATGAGTGGCCTCTCATTTCTAAAACAATCATGTTGGAAAACATGTCCTGTGGTCAGATATCTATTTCAGAAGGGTCAAATTGCAGGGCTGCATCAAGTAACGAACTAATGAGATTGCTGAAATGACTAAAATTGGGGTAAGACCTGGAAGGAAGTAGTGAGCCATCATCTTTGATAAAAAAAAAAGTGGTTGGATATAAAATGATCAGAGATCACTAAAACATTAGGTGAAATCAAAGCATAAAGAATTAAAAAACCAAAAACAGCAGAACTTAAAGCTATGTTTAATAGTGAAGGTAATCGCATTTCGACATTTACAACATGAAAAAAACTCAAGGAATTGGGACTAAACAGCTGTGTACTCTTAAGAAAACAACTAAGCAGTGAGAATATATAAAAAAAAAAAAAAAAAAACTTCCGCTAGGAAACATAAAGAATTCATTCTAAAGCAATAGAAAAAAATATTGCCATAAAGTAAGACTAAAATTGCCCCTTTCTATAGTAATGGGTACATCAGGGTAAGAAAAAAGGCGAAATAAGTGATGCACCCATCATGCATAGTGCCTACGGTAAAAGCCAATGGGGGAAGTGTATTGATCTTGGATTGGTTTATTTGGTCGTGTCTGTGTTCAGCAATGTGCCCAAAAATTGAAAGACCAGGTTTTTTTATTTATTAAAGGATTTTTTTCATTCCCTGATGGCACAGGCATAATGCATGATGGCAATGCCTTGGCCAATTGGGCTCAAATTGTTAAAGAGTGAGTCAAGTAACACGAAACACAATTTTAACACATGGATAAGCCACCACAGAATGTCGACAATCGAGAATCTTTGGGATGTCCAGGAGAAGACTTTACACAGTTGTCTGACTCCCAAATCATTAATACAAGATAATGGCTTGAAAATAACAAAACTCTGGAAGGACATATTCAAAGCAAAAGGTGGTCCAATAATATATTAGAGTGTGTAGGGCTTTTTTTGTCCAGGCTGGACAAATATACTTATGTTTATACTAATGTTTTGTTTGTCATCCCATTATTGTTGACATCCATGTTGTTATGCTTCATGCTCAGGTTTTGGTTTGTTTGGTTATCTTTTGCATTTTTTCTTTGTCCTTGTTGTGTTTATCTGCACTCTATTAACATTTATCTGCCCTTGTGTTCTCTTCCTGCTTACTTGTCTCTTGTTTCATGACATACAAACAAACAATTCTTACTCTATGGCCTTCAAATATTAACTGGTGGCTTCAATGTCGTAATTAATTTCTATGCTTTTTTCGAAAATGTAACAACTGTAGGCACATAACCAAAATTAATACATTATTTGGAATGTACAAGTGCGTTAGACACAAATACAGACACTAATAAGATATGTACTTTTTTTTAAGTGCATTTCATTAAGACTAGATAAATAACCTAGGACTAGGATTCAATTTAGTTGTATTTGTATAACGCTTTTAACAATGGTTATTGTCAAAACCAATTTACAGTCAATTTCGAATATAAATTAAAAATGAATACATTTGTTTTGGTGATTTTGTGATCTAAATGACATCGGATAGAATGATTAAGAAATAAATCATTTGCATTAATGTGTACTATATAGTCAATAAGTGCAATTGTGTAACCAGAAAATTCATTATAGTTTTAACTGAAGTCTATTCTGTTGAAGTTACTAACTATTCCGTGATGAAGACTTGATCAATTGTTGTCCTAAAGCTTTATGGTTTCTAAGTGAGACTGTCCACAGTAATCTGATGCATTTTAGGCTCTCTATGTAAAGCCATCCTTAGTAGGAGCAGGTGGTTTCCAAGTCATGAGAACTGCATCAGGAGGGAATCAGGATGGATCAGGCCAATCCAGAGAGCAGAAGGGGCCCGGATCACTTGCATACCAGAGGTAGAATGCGTAGAATGACAGACCCCAAATTAAAACAATTATGCAAACAGACAGGCAAAGTTTGCTGGACAAATAAATGCCATTTATAGAAGTTAATTATATAATTAAATAATCCATTGTAACTGATTTTTGTGCCCTTGATCTATCTTTGAATGGATATGTACTGGAATGATACAATTGAGGTTAAGGAATTCAGAGACTATGCTGGGGTTTTTTTCAGTGTTATCAAAGGTTTTTAAGAGGCACAATGGTGAGAATCATATTTCATGAAAATACACCCACTTTGAAATATATCAATATATATATATGGACATTAGGGACAGTTACACACCCGTACTGACAACCATGTCACCTCAGCAGCTCTGTAATTTAATTCGAGATTGAGAGATTTGAAAATAAAGTAGTGGCCATTAAGCTCAAAGCCTAATAAAATAACTTTGTACTGACTAATGTAATGAATGTAGCACATGGAGCACCATACCCTGTAGAAAGAAATACACCCTTTAATTCGAATATACACAGTTCATTTAACAGAGACATGAATATGCTTAATAGAAGTGTTCCTGTCTGCTGGTGTCTGTATTGCTGCTGGTGTTGTGACATATATAATTAATGCTTTTGAACTTTCTCTTGACCTCACCATTAACACAACATACACAATCTCACTAGCAGCATTTCCAGGCCCAGTTCACTTACATGAATTCTGAATAAATAAATAAATAAATAAATAAATCTGCAAATAAACGGCACGTTCACCATTTAATCCACTTTTAGCAGATCAGCAGGGAAAAAAAGAAGTTTGCATATTGCTGAGACTTCCAGCAGCGATTTACTGATCTACAGAGCTATCTTCATCAGAGCTTCAAGGAGACATGTAGCTAGTGCATTATCGCTACAACATCTCAGACTGTTCTCTGTGGGGGAGAGATCAAATCAGGAGCTTGGTCTAACAATGGTCTAACAATAGGAGACGTGCTAAGGTGTCTCCATCATGGCAGAGCTACCTGATTACAGATCCTGTTATCTACCTGATTTCTGATTTAGGTGCTTAAAAGGGCTCATTCAGTAACTTAATGAAGCTAATAAAGAAAGTCAGCGATGTAGAAGAGCTGGGTGATAGGAAATCAATATTTTAACAAGTAACACAACAATACAGTTTTCTGGCGGTACCGTGGGTAACATGGTCATATGCTATACTGTATGTGACTTACAATTGTGATCAACATTTAAACAATAAAATTTTTTTTAATAAAATAAAATGCCTGCTTGTTTAGATAATACAGTGGTACCCCGCTTATCGACTGGCTCGGATGCTTAGCGAACAGTTTTTCGACCAAAATTTGCGCCCAATGAACGACCAAATGCCCGCTTATCGACCTTTTTTACCCCGACCCACGTAGAGCATTTTTTTTTTTTACTTTTGTAATGTTTTTAATTTATACTTTTTACTGTATTATTGTCAGAAATCCACCTGCCACGCCCCCTTCGGGGGCCGTCAAAACCTCAGCTTTCCCTGAAGCCCCCGGCTTCAACAATGCACACCTGGGGCTCATTATTCACTCATTCCCAGCTCCTATATAAACCCCTCATTCACCCACACTCCTTGTCGGTTATTGTTGGTATGTGAAGGTGTTTGGTGCATGTTTGTCTGTGGTTTCCCTGTCACACGTATTCCTATGCGTTTCTTCCTTTCTGGACTCCACGCGCTCTCCACAGCTGCGCTTTCTTTCCAAAGCGCACCCCGGATTACATTCGCTCTTCGACCTATTCGCATTTCGACCTGTTTTAAGAAACAGATTGAGGTCGATAAGCGGGGTACCACTGTATATAAAAGAATATGTTATAATATTTAATAAAAAATTTAATAGAATAAATTACATCAATGCAATACACTTTTTTATTATATTCATTGAATTAAATAATCATTTAAATTGGCACAAATGAAATTGATTAAATAAAATTTAATAAATGGAAAAATGTAATTAAATAGTTTACATTTGTTAGACCGCATTTGGGTAATACAGATGTGCATGTACAGTGTGTTTTTAACATTTTATTTATTTATTTATTTCTAAAGATATGTTCCACTTTACTGTTCTACTTATTTCAGCATACTCCATCCTTCATTCATTCACTCCCTCAATATGCAGAATTGTCAGGATTTTTTCCTTTTAAGTAAAATTCTTGAAGCTGGACATAAAACCCTAAAGAATCCATAGCGCTAGCATTAGCTGCTATCCACTTCATGGCACTATGGAAATATGTTGTACCGTTACACCCCTAATATATATATAGTTTGTAACAAGTTTATCTGCCAATTAAAACTCCTAATCATATATTGACCCATATAGGCTGTATATAGTAACAGCTAACTAGCTGTTTAACTGTTTAGTAAGTCGCTCCCTACAGCCGAGAGAAAGCTTAAATGTGAAAAAAAAATTTGGTTAATAATTACTGTCTTGAGAATGGCATATAAAGGTCTGTCATATTGAAGTATTACTTGAAGCGATCCAAAGCAAAATCTTTCCTGGCCCCAGATAATAATAATCCAATCAAAGACAGCGGTGTTGCCTAGGAGTTGCTGTTTTATTGCAGTGTGCTGTCAGGGTTTAGCATTTAGCAATAAGTCTGATTAAATGAGAAACAGAGGTTGTGTGTGAATGTGATGCATAAGCAACCCTGTCGTTCAAAACTCCTCCATCTCTGTGAAAAAAAAAAAAAGAAACTATGCTTGACACCCCAGGCCATGGTGAGACTACAGTGTTACACTGTGTTTTCTCACTCAACTGAGTTACTCCAGTGGTTCTCATCACATTTATTTCCAGCAACAACAAATGCCTGTCTGGGTCTTCACTAATGTTTTTTTTTTTCCTAGAAAGCTTGTTTTTTTCCCATTTCAGCTACTCTCATTTGGGTCATTAAAAACTCTGATAACTGATTTAATACTGTATCTTTCTAAGAAACAAGAACAATTAGGGTATTTGATATTTCTGTTGGCGAGGCTTGTCGATTTCCTTTTTATTAACAGTCCTTAAGACGTACACTATATGGACACCTGTATTGGGACTCCTGACTTTTCCAGCCAGGTGTGTTTTTTCCCAGAAATTTTCAAAATGTTGTAAGCACACTATTAGAATATCGAATGTCTTTGGATGCTATAGCATACAATTTTCACTTCACTTGAACAAGAAGAACCCTACAATTGAGTGGAGACTAAATGTGGAATGGTATGTTTAAAAAGCACATATATCTTTACTGTAATTTAAAGGCTATTAAGCGCACCCAAACATAAGCTGCACCCACTGATTTTTACAAAGATTTTTTATTTTGAACATAAATAAGCCGCACCTGTCTATAAGCCGCAGGTGTCTACACTGAAACTAATGAACTTTACACCGGCTTTAACGAAAGACAGTGTCTGTTACACGGCTTGTATCTAAACAGTAGCCTACCAAGAAAGTCATTGTTCACTGTCTTCCTCCTTCCTTTCACAACAATTTCTCTCGAGAGTTTATCTTTTGGCATCGTCGTGCGTTTAAAAATCACCATTGGTGAAGCTTTTCTCCCGATGCCGTGCAGCTCAGAACACAGCTGAAGTGTGTTTTTTCATGCCCGGTTGTTTTCAGCGTGACGAATGATTCGCATTTCCTGTAGACAGTCCGAGTGAGCGGCAGGTCAAACGTCAGAGGAACATCATCCATATTTATGATGTGGTGCGGCCCGATTCAGTGGGAGCGCATCTGATTTAATATAAAGAGTTTCATTGGTTTATCTGAACCCGTTCGGCAATTTCATTTGTGTAATGTTATGGGGCTCAGTTCTTTGGCGTGAAGTTTGTGAAACCGGGAAAAACCCAGGAAAAATCCATAATTTAGCCGCTTCACTGTTTAAAACGCGGGGTTCAAAGAGTGGGGAAAAAAGTAGCGGTCTATAGTCCAGAAAATCCGGTACTACAATAATTTTTCAAGCTTTCTAATCTCTCTTACTCAATGTTAAATGACATGGAAATCGGCTACTTGCAGACAAACTCAGAAGATACATACAAGTCTTCATTGCTTGCCTGTGCAATGGGAAATTTTTTTCCACAGGGTAAAACATGGCTAGTTAGGCTTCATTTCAAACATGTCAGACAAGGCAAAAAAAAGGCTAGACAATGAACTAATACAATAAGTATGTACATTTCCTAACTAATACTTAGATAAAGCCATTTTATTACTAGTAATGTAGCACTCTCTTTTTTAAGTAAGAGTCTACCAACTTGGCACATCGTGATTTCACAATAATATTCCGTTGCTCTTTGCAAAAAAAGAAAAATCTATTAAACTGCAAGGAATTCTCCTGTGTACAGTCCTCTTCAAGGATTTGAAAGGATTTATATCCATTCTCTAACTGGACTTCTTTGATCTTCTTCCTCTGAAACCATTCTTTTGATGACACATTGGTTTGTGCTTTGGGTCATTATCGCACAGAAAGGTGAAATCTTTTTTCATATTCGGCTGTCTAAGAGAGGCCTGCCATTTTTAAGCAAAAAAAGATGATTACCGAAGCTGCCCATGGTTTTCCCCTATCTCGACTATAACAACATTTCCATTTAAAAAGAAGCAGCCCCATAGCGTGATGCTACCACCATCATGCTTCACCTACTATGTTTTTTAGAATTATACCTAACAATTTTTACCCTGGTCTAATTTGACAATTATACATTTTGCCAAATGGTTTATGGCTTCTTTTAGAAACCCCTTAACCCCTCACTTGCAATTGGTTGTTGCTCTTCACGTGACCCGAATGCTCTTAGCTGTTCTCATGACCGTTTGAACTCTGTAAAGCGTTACTTTACAGAGTAAACACTGTTACACATGCAATTCCCTGCTTTTAATCCTGTTCTCGTTTTACATTTTTGCTCTTGTTTTGTCCTGGCACCCTTCTTTGCAGTTCACATGACCTGTGCCTGATTTTGCTTTGCTTATCCGCTTCATACACCTTACACTGCATTTGTTAACCCCCCTTACTACTATATTATGATATTATATTATAAGATTGTTGTCACACCACATGTTTCATTTCATGGCTTGAAAAGTCAGATGACACCTACAGTAAGAGACGTCAAGCAAATCCTACAGAAACATCTGAACTTTATTTCATGTATATCAGAGCACTTCACTGTAAACATGTATATGGAAATGATCTTTGAACATGTTTTTCTTTGTGAATGGTTCATGCTAAGTACAGTCACATGCCCCAATTCAAATACAAGGTATGCATAATGATGCAGCCAGGTTATTGTATTGCAGTCAAGCTTTGTTTATATATATATATATATATATATATATATATATATATATATATATATATATATATATATATATATATATATATATATATATATACAGTGAGGAAAATAAGTATTTGAACACCCTGCTATTTTGCAAGTTCTCCCACTTAGAAATCATGGAGGGGTCTGAAATTGTCATCGTAGGTGCATGTCCACTGTGAGAGACATAATCTAAAAAAAACATCCAGAAATCACAATATATGATTTTTAAACTATTTATTTGTATGATACAGCTGCAAATAAGTATTTGAACACCTGAGAAAGTCAATGTTAATATTTGGTACAGTAGCCTTTGTTTGCAATTACAGAGGTCAAACGTTTCCTGTAGTTTTTCACCAGGTTTGCACACACTGCAGGAGGGATTTTGGCCCACTCCTCCACACAGATCTTCTCTAGATCAGTCAGGTTTCTGGCCTGTCGCTGAGAAACACGGAGTTTGAGCTCCCTCCGAAGATTCTCTATTGGGTTTAGGTCTGGAGACTGGCTAGGCCATGCCAGAACCTTGATATGCTTCTTACAGAGCCACTCCTTGGTTATCCTGGCTGTGTGCTTCAGGTCATTGTCATGTTGGAAGACCCAGCCTCGACCCATCTTCAATGCTCTAACTGAGGGAAGGAGGTCGTTCCCCAAAATCTCGCAATACATGGCCCCGGTCATCCTCTCCTTAATACAGTGCAGTCGCCCTGTCCCATGTGCAAAAAAATACCCCCAAAGCATGATGCTACCACCCCCATGCTTCACAGTAGGGATGGTGTTCTTGGGATGGTACTCATCATTCTTCTTCCTCCAAACACGTTTAGTGGAATTATGACCCAAAAGTTCTATTTTGGTCTCATCTGACCACATGGCTTTCTCCCATGACTCCTTTGGATCATCCAATGGTCATTGGCAAACTTAAGACGTGCCTGGACATGTGCTGGTTTAAGCAGGGGAACCTTCTGTGCCATACATGATTTCAAACCATGACGTCTTAGTGTATTACCAACAGTAACCTTGGAAATGGTGGTCCCAGCTCTTTTCAGGTCATTGACCAGCTCCTCCCGTGTAGTTCTGGGCTGATTTCTCACCTTCCTTAGGATCATTGAGACCCCACGAGGTGAGATCTTGCATGGAGCCCCAGTCCGAGGGAGATTGACAGGCATGTTTAGCTTCTTCCATTTTCTAATGATTGCTCCAACAGTGGACCTTTTTTCACCAAGCTGCTTGGCAATTTCCCCGTAGCCCTTTCCAGCCTTGTGGAGGTGTACAATTTTGTCTCTAGTGTCTTTAGACAGCTCTTTGGTCTTGGCCATGTTAGTAGTTGGATTCTTACTGATTGTATGGGGTGGACAGGTGTCTTTATGCAGCTACCGACCTCAAACAGGTGCATCTAATTTAGGATAATAAATGTAGTGGAGGTGGACATTTTAAAGGCAGACTAACAGGTCTTTGAGGGTCAGAATTCTAGCTGATAGACAGGTGTTCAAATACTTATTTGCAGCTGTATCATACAAATAAATAGTTTAAAAATCATATATTGTGATTTCTGGATTTTTTTATTTTTTAGATTATGTCTCTCACAGTGGACATGCACCTACGATGACAATTTCAGACCCCTCCATGATTTCTAAGTGCGAGATCTTGCAAAATAGCAGGGTGTTCAAATACTTATTTTCCTCACTGTATATATATATATATATATATATATATATATATATATATATATATATATATATATATATATATATATATACACACACACACACACACACTTCACAAGAAAATGCAAATAGGCTTTCTTGCATAGAATTCCGAAATAATTTTCTTTTAATATTCACAGCAGGCCTCAGAGTTTTTTAAAATGGTTGATTAATAAAACCATTATATTTTAAAACTTGGTTATCACACTGTGAAAACTTCCACACCCTCACTGAGGCATTTAAATAAATGGAAATGTCTACAATTGTTATCAGAAGACACCCAGCCTTATAGCTGTGAAAGTACTGATGTTTATCAAATGTTATGCCTTTGGGAAAGGATTTGTCTCATTTTCATTTAAGCAGTAGCATTTTTAGCATCCCATGTTATATCATGGGAACAATATGCATCAGCATAAGTATATGTAAAACAGAAAGATTGTCCTTTGAGTAGTGAATTTTTAGTCATTTTTTTCATTCTTGCTCTGTTTTTTCTTTTCTCTAAGCTGAGGTCATGACTCGCAGTTTTTCACTCTTTTAGCTGTCGGTTCTCCTGGACACCATGGCAACTAAGGCGCTATGGCAACCAGGCCAGGGGGCCCTAATTAGAAAGCTAGTGTCTCTTCTGAACGAAAACGTGCAAGTGAGGAAAGCGTGGACAAACAGAACTGAAATAGAGAGACAGAAGGATGGACAGGGTGTGTGTCAGCTATCGCAGCAGGGTTGACAAGATATCACATGGTTATATCTCATCACAAAGCTTGACTGCTTTAAATGACAAGCATGAGCAACCGAATGGTGCAAAAATCTCCACCAGTTTGTCACATGCTGTTGTTTTTTTTTTAAATCAAAGTCAATGTTCAAAGCAGCCCAGAATCGCATTTTTTAAGTGAAATCATCAATGAACGTTTAACACTCCACACTCTATACTGAACATAAAGCAAATGTTGTGAATATTACCATAGAATTCTTGCTTGTCAATTCACAGCTTCTGGAAGCTTTCTGGCCCAAAACCTACCAAGCATTCCAATGCACAGGTGCGGTTTGTAACCAGTACATCTAAAAGAGCACATAACATGGAAAGAAATGTCTCAGTCCAAGCTGTGATCAGGATTAAAATAAATAAATAAATCACTGATACACACTGTGTACAGTAATGGAAGACCATCTGCAGGATTTATACGGTATTCATTTCAGGCATTTCAGACACTTTGGAATTGTACAGCTGCCAGATTGAGGGAAATATTTTCTCCTTTGCTTTGCGTGCCATCTGTAAAATATTTGAAGTACTGATTTTAAATGCTGTGTGTTCCGCAGTGCAGAAATACATAACATACCTTCACATAATGAGTTTTTTAAACAGTCTATACTCTATTTGGTGCACTTGAAAAATCATTTACTTGGCATGTCTTTTCACTCACTCAGTCCTCTAATTGAGAGATGGCGAATTATGCTGTAAGTATGGTCTCATATTTAAAGTGGTCTTGTACTTCACTGCTATTTATTATCTAGTGCGCACCAATAGTTGTTGGTAATCAGTAATTATATGCAAGGCTAAGAGTGTTTGAACGTGTTGCTATGGTTTGTGTAATGAGAAATAAAAATACTTTCATCTTCCTTTCACTTCAGTAACGGTTTGTTTCAATCAGGGTCCCACTGGCTCCAACGGCAAGCCTAAAAACACTAGCTATTTGATTGATATTATATTTTATATATTGTTTTATATGTATATAATTATTGCCATGTTAAAGCCAGTATTCGAGAACGTGTGCACACCGATTCATTATAGAATTACTACAATTATGACTACATCAAAGCATCCACATGGTCGTCCAAATCATAATTCCCAGTAGGAAACTCACCGCATTTTTGTAAAATCAACAAGTTTTTTAAAAAGTGCTCTTTTGGAGTGTGTTCTGTTTATGAAAGCAAGACAAAGTTTAACAACTTTGTATCTTCACATTAGTAAATGTTGTAGAGGTATCGGTATTTCTGCTTAAAACCTCCCATGGATTAATCAGTAGAGGCTACGAACAGCTTTTAACCATCATCTCATAATGACCGTAATTTCCCCTTTGATATGAACATACTGCAAAATTTGTTTTGTTACTCTTACAGTCTCTTGGCATTGCTGCAAATTGGTATGCTTTTAGTCGTCACAGAACGAGCCTCAAATTGTTGAAACAACATGGGAAAAAATAGGAAAATTCTCTTTAAAAAAATCTCTAATCTCTCTGCAAATGGATTTGTATTCAGTGTATATAGTGTGCATCTCACTATACGTGTATAATAATAATATCTAGCCATATCTAGGTTGATGCCTAGTTTGTGTCTGAAGATGCTGCATTTCTCATTTCGCACCTTATGACGTGCCTCCGTGATAAAACACACGAAGGTCAGAAAATGACAGAACTCCCCTGACTCATTCCTTTTAATCTCTTTTCTTCTCCCTCCCCCCCCCTTCCTTCTTTTGTATACATGAAGTAGCATTGTTCATCTGTAATATAGACTGGTATAGTCTTTCTAAAGTTCTACTTGTGTTGGTGAAAAAGCAGACATTTTAACAGATTGGTGCCATGACCCAAATTTTAACATAGTCTGTGGATCTTGAGATTTTTACAATGCTAATCCAGCTAATTTTAAACCTTGACCATGGTAGGCTTTCTGCCTTTTAAACTAAACATCATCTTCAAATACAATAAATGCTATGCTTTAATACTTTTTGTAAATTTTGTGCCAAAGCAAAACTAACATGAATCAAACATTTTCAGTTTGATCACGGTATAGTAAATACTGTCACTGATGTGGCTGTAAACTAATTAAAATTTCTGCTAATCCTGTTAAAAAAAAATTATTCAATTTGAATGTTTTGTAAAATAATGTGTTGATGCAACAATGTGTTGACACACACACACACACACACAATTGCATATAACATGTAAATATACATGTTATAAACATGTATATATACATGTTATATGCAATTGTATATATACATATATACATGTATATATATGTGTGTGTGTGTGTGTGTGTGTGTGTCTGTGTGTGTGTGTGTGTGTGTGTGTGTGTGTGTGTGTGTGTGTGTGTGTGTGTGTGTGTGTACTGCATATAACATGTATATATACAGTACACACACACACACACACACACACACACACACACACACACACACACAGACACACACACACACACAATTGCATATTACATGTATATATACAGTACACACACACACACGCACACACACACACACACACACACACACACACACACACACACACACACACACACACACACACACAATTGCATATTACATGTATATATACAGTACACACACACACACACACACACACACACACACACACACACACACACACACACACTTTTATGTGTGTGTGTGTGTGTGTGTGTGTGTGTGTGTGTGTGTGTGTGTACATTGTTTGAAATACATGATATATTTTAGTGAATTTAATGATCAAAAGGTTAAACAAAAACACATTTTTCACAGCTTTCTCTGCACATATATACCAAGAACACTAATATTTGTAGAGGCAGACACTGTATATAGTTACCAGAGAGCAGTCCTTTTTTTTCTACTTATGTCCAGTCAAAAGCAACTACTTTTGTACTTTGTACTGTTCGAACTTACTCAAGTAGAAATGTAAAAAGAGTACTCTGTAAAAGTTGTTACTCTAATTAGTGTCTTATTAAAGCAGATTTGCACTTTTAATTAAGCACAGGAATAACTGCATTCACATTATATTCCCCATATGCTGCATTTATACACTCTTTCATGTTCTGATCAAGAACTAGGGTTCATCTTCCTTTGTAAATACGACACCGATGGAAATACACCCATTAATTCAATTCAACGTTTCAGATACGTTTTCTATTCTTGCAATGCACGCACACCAGGCAATTCAGATATAAATAATGAAAGTGGGTGTTTACAAGAACCCGAGTAGTCAAGCTTGGATAGAATAATTATCAAGTGTACTTAGAAATTCATGTCACTGCGTATTTGGGCTCGATTCTCCAAACGCAAAATCATTGTTGATATTTAGAAGGTATTCCTACAAAAGTGCTAGCATGCTAAATATCTATCCTGACAAGATTGAATTTAAATCCATTCCAACATACATGTACTATTTGGACAAAGGTTTGTGGACACCTGACCACAAAATTCATATGTGCTTTTCAAGCATTCTATTTGTCCCGACTTGCTGTTATAATAGTCTCCACTAGTCTGGGAAGCTTTTTCACTAGATTTTGAATTGTGGTTTTTGGAGATTTTGTTCTCATTCAGCCACAATGATGTTAGTAAGGACAGGTACTGATGTAGTGTGAGAAGGCCTGGGATGCAGTCAGCATTCATCTCAAAAGTGTTCATTAGGGTTCAGGTCAGAGCTCTAAAGCAGGCCATTTAAGATCTTCCCAAGAACTTCAACCCAGGTAGACACTATCCTCATGGAGCTCACTTTGTTCAGAGGAACACTGTCATGCCGAAAGAGTTTTGGGTCTCCTTGATCAAGTAATGAGAAAATGTAATGCCATGACATCCAAAGACCTACTACACAATTGTGTACAGTTTGGCAAGGAAGCACATATAGCTGGAAAATTCAGGGGTCCCAATTTTTTTTGTCCATATAGTCCTCTTCTACTGTATCTCTTCTACTGTATCTTTATCACTTGTTTCCATTTCCCATTGCACTACAACACCATCATTGATAATTGATTGTTGAAGGGACAAGGCCGTTCCTGATTAATTCACATTTTCTCAGTGTTAGTCTCTGTCACTGATTCTCTATGAACATACTCTTCATCTTCCCCATATTTTATTTTTAACTTTTCATAATACAGCCCTGTCTCCTTTGTATCTGCCACTGGGGAAGAACTACACATCATCTGTCTTTCTTTCTTATTCATCTCCTCTCTTTCATTTCTTGGCATGGTTAAAGAATGCCTGGGACTCATGCGCCTCTGGAAGCGTGTGAGGGAAGGAACTCTGGCAGTGCTTAAACGCAAAGTGTAGGCCTAGCTTATACTCTCCATAATGAGACCACCAGCCTAGATAAATATACTAACAGGGGGAAATGGTTGCATCGGGACTGTACTGGAACCGAAGAAGTGATGATGTTTGGCAGCGTTTTGAAGCCCCTGCCAGCAGCCGCTTTAACATGTTTGTTGAGGCGCCAGGAAAGGAGCTTAGAAATGATACGTTGAGCTACAGACAGCACTTGTGAAAAATGAATGGCGGCACATCCCCTGAGCAATCAGCTTTCCATGCGAGAAACACCAGAGAGTTATCATCCACATGAAGCAGTCGGACGAAATGAGCTTCGTGACTATGTGAAAAAAGATTTGGTGTCTTCTGATAGGCAATTCTTTGCTGCTATACAGTATCAAAGTTTGGCTGGCAAAGACATTATTTTCTGATGAATTCTGATATTGATTTAGGATTTCAGGCCTGCTTAGTCTTCAGTAAATACAATCCAGTGGTACATTCTCAGTGGGGAAGAATGGTGATATTAAAAAACTAATTATCACTGAAGCTGATCTTTTATTCTAATTGTAGACAACAGAGTGATACAATAATAACTGAAGCAGAAACCTTTGCTCTAGAAAATCCGTCATTTACGGTCAGTCCAAATTCAGTGGACCTCATGTATCATGTTGATCCGAACTGATTTATGGGTGAACCATTTGTTCTAGCGCAAGAAATGTTGTATTCCTAAAAAAATCCCCTAAAATTCTTATGCAAAATAAAGCGTTCTCATCCCTCTAGTGCTCCTAAATGTGCATTTGTGTAAGTATGCATAAGAAACTGTACTAATTTAAACCTCAACTTGATCAACTTCTAATCATAAAATGTGTTTAGATTCCTACACTTCTTAACATTTTATATCTCCAATATGCTGTCGAATTTAAATCGCTTATTTGCTATGTTTACTGCAGAAGCTCTTATCCAGGGTGACTTACTGAAATGCTTTTTGAGGTTTCGATTGTCAATGGTTCTGCCATTGATAAGCACTGGATTACATTAGAAATCAGCTCCTGTCACATGACCTTGTTCCAAAACACATCCTCATGCTAAGTCACTAGGTCAGGAAATAAAGTACATATGTTTCATATGTTTCATATTCATATATGGTGATTGGTGTTTTTTAACATACTACTAAAAAAATCAGTTTCTTCTGTAAATCCAGCAATTTTCGTTTTACTTCACCTGGTCGAATGCAAATATTTACACACAACTTTAATAAAAGCTTCATTAACAATGCAAGTGTTTTAGCTGAATAAATAGGAATCATTTATGCAAAGCAACTCTTGAAAGTAATACACTACAGTGTTTATCTTCTATTTGGGAATTTGTTTCCTTTGAGTTTCTTAACAATTTTCTTATCACTTCCATCCACTTCCAACAATATGGATTAGCACCTGTTACAGATTAGCATCATCATTAGCAACATGATCAAATTAACCTTTCTCCCAGGTCTACTGAATCTATTTTTATACACAATAATGCTGGTAATATAAAATGTTGGCTACATTCCCTACAAGCTCAAAAAGTGAAACATGAATTACGAGGTTAAAATGCAAGTTAGATCTTAATGATATGAGAATAATGATGAGAGTGAGACCAGTTTCAGCTTGCCTCCACCCAAAGGCCATTGGGTTCTTATGGTGGAGACCAGAGAACCACCAGTACTCCTAGTGGCATTCCCATGGAGTCTGGAATTATTATTATTTGTTTTAAATTAAATGGTACATTGGTAAAAATCACAACCCACCATCCCACCCACCAGTTTTTATATTTATTGCAGAGCAGATTTTACTACAAATATGAAGGTAAAATGTCCAGGCATAAAACAACATACTAACAAGCCAGAATGCTTTGCACTAGTGCACTCAATGTACCATAACCATTAAACAAATAAATAATAAACAAATAAATTATTAAATCCATCAATCCATGAACCATTTGCCTTGAAAAACAGTGCAGCTTGCACACCATTTCAGGCTTTAAAAAGCATGGTGAAGTGTAATAACATAACCAGCTGTGCAGCTGGAAACTTCGCTGCATGGTGGATAATTAAGTGGTCAAATAATTTTAAGCAGCAAAATAAATCATAACATCACCTTTAAAAACAAGTCTTGTATAAATTGGTCATGTGGTCCACATTTGCACTAGTAACGTTGTTTAGTGTTGAACAATAGAGCTTATGAGAGAGGGATAATAATAATAATAATAATAATAATAATAATAATAATAATAATAATAATAATAATAATAATAATAATAATAATAATAATAATAATAATAATAATAATAATAATAATAATAATAATAATAATAATAATAATAATAATAATAATAATAATAATGGGCACCCAGTAAATTGAATCACTTGCTAATTATCATTACCATTCAAACAGTTTACAGATCCATTTATCATTTTCC
This sequence comes from Silurus aristotelis, assembly GCF_946808225.1. Taxonomy (NCBI): domain Eukaryota; kingdom Metazoa; phylum Chordata; class Actinopteri; order Siluriformes; family Siluridae; genus Silurus; species Silurus aristotelis. Next base: position 12,972,773 of record NC_139601.1, on the reverse strand, counting down.
ACTTGAGTGGTTCGCATCTCTAACAAATGATAGTTTAGTGAAATAGAATGTACACTGAAAAACAGCTCAGTTAAATTTACATGTTAAAGCATGACAACAATTTCCTCATCTGCATTAAATTGAAATAAGCTTACTGTAAGTAAATTACACAGAGCAAAGAGGACTTTTCTAAAGAAAAAGTCTGGAAATATAACCAGCAATTTTCCCAGCTAGTACATTTTTTACTTAAACTTCAATTATATAAACCACACAAATGTCAACAGTGGGAAACATATGCATCGTCTAAATATTATATTATTACTATTACTTAATAGACGCTGACACCTTTAAAAGTAAAAGCAGGTCAGTGACTCATGCACTTACAGTACATCAACCTTCAAGTGAAATTCAGTGACTGAGACACACAAAAAGGGTGACCCAAGAAAACTACTCAAAAGTCTAAGTTAAGCCTTAGACACAAAATCTGTCAGGATTATGGACAAAGAAAACATTTCCCAACTGGGGACTTCAAAAACATCTGTGCAAATCATTCATATTTTCACACTAATTAGCTTATTTGTCATTTATAAGAAAGGAAAGGACTTCTCTTTGGGCATATTGGTAAGTGATGACTTATGCTAGTGTGCTCCTCCGCAAAATGTGTAATGGTTGGCAAGACTGCCAATATAAAATTTGTAGTAAATACAATCACAGTGAAGAAATGTGTAGGATGTAGATATTACACCAGACTATTGTACAAAAAAGCAAGCTATTGTGTTGATGGGTAAATGGGTACAGATACAGGTAATGGGCTGCAAGACTTTTTATATCCTCTATGCCTTTATGTAAAGCAAACAACGCAATAAATGATTTCCACTTTGAAAAAGAATCATCACTTTTGCAAAATGGTATATTTTAGGAAAGGAAAATCCTTACCAGTATAACACAACATGAAGAGTTGACTCAAATTGATGGGTAAGACTTGGCATGAAGGGTTGAACTGAAGGGTAAGACTCCACATGAAGAGTAAGACTTGACATGAAGAGCTGATTTGAAGGGTAAGACTTGACATAGAGGGTAAGACTAGCCATGTAGAGCTTTGATTTGAAGGGTAAGACTTGGCATGAAGGGTAAGACCTGATATTAAGCGTAGTACTCAACATGAAGGGTAAGACTGTGTCTACTGTCTCCTTGTCTCATATTGTCTGGGGTTTTTTTTGTTGCACTAAATGTAGCACATGCGCACTTTGTGATGTTATTTCGTTTCACTGTGTACTGCACTGTGTATGGGTAAAAGCCGACTTGACTTGACTTGACTTGACTCAACATGAAGTGTAAGACCTAACATGAAGTATAATACTCAACATGACGGGCAATACTCAACATGAATTGTTGATTTGAGTTGAAGAGTAAGACTCAACATGACAGGTTGACTCAAATTAAAGGGTTCTACCAGAGAAACTACAACCACTAACTTTTCAAAAGTTTATCATTTGCCCATTTTTTGACCACCCTCTTCAATATATTACACGACACCCTCTGTTCTAACAATGTAGAATAATTCTACATTCTACATTTTTTTTACATTCAGCCTAATAGGCGTTATTAATTTCACATCATTTCATCCACTTGTTAAGCAATGACAAGGTTTTGCTTCACTCCTCTCTCTTTAACCCTTCCACTGGTGTTCATTGGGAATGAGATCTTTCTCCTGGCGCTCGGCCATTAGGCTAAAGCATAGAGGGAAGACTGTGTAGACTGGTTGTGGCAGGGGGCTCTGAGTAATAAACCTCATTAACCATGTGTTTATTATTCATCAAGTGGAACCCAATTGATCGCTTGTCTTTGAGCACTACGTTAATTGAGAATTGATTGATTCGAGTCAGACGGAGTTGTGGGAATTGATTGGGCCGATATGACTGGCAGACTCATTTGAACCAAGGTCTCCGATGAGCATGGACGATTCATGAAGAAACATTTTTTGAGAAGCGTTCTGTGTCTATGGAAGGTCTCAAGAATAGTAATGAGCGGTAATGCATTTTGTGGATCATGAAATATTGTGGATAATCAGTGAGCCATATGCAAAGTTTATTGTCTGTTATTTAAGTAACCAGAAGTCTTAAATAACAGCACATCTTATTTAAAAAAAATGTAATCAATTTTTATAATTTGTAAATTAGCATTTATTAAAGAAATTACTGGTGGTACTTTTTGTTCATCTGCAGTTAAAAAATACGTACACGAAATACATTTGTCATTGTTTGCATTCATTTTTTATAATAGCTATAAACAATTATTATACCCTTGCGCTCTTACAAAGTGTATATCCTGAAGGCTTGCCCAAAAATTTAAAGGAACTGTTGTACACTGGAGATTCCTTTCCAAAAAAAATGTAAAAATAAACATCTTATTTAAAGCATCATATTTTTAATATTTAATATAACAATAAAATCTAATCCATTTATGGGTCTGCCAGGTTAATAAGCTGTCACTGTAGAAACAATTACTAATAGAATTATGAGTATTAAATATAAACCTGCGATCTGCAAGAGTCTTGAGTCACATTTTGTGGATTATAATCAGTGTGGTGGAATTGAGGCCCTGTTCGTCACTCTTTGAAAAAATTGGCAGCAGGCATGCCGAGTGCCGTGGACACACTAACATGGCCCAAGTCCAGTAAAGCATTCTGCTAAAAATACCTACCTAACAACAGGGTTTGTGTGAGCTGGACCACTAAGAGGTGTCTGTGAGATGAGCTTTTATTGATTCAATCGTATTATCGGTGTCTCTCATGCCCTTTGGAGAGTGCAGGTGGGAAATAGATTCGCTGCTTTTCTGGCACTGACTCAATCTATGGAGGGATAAGATGAGAAGTTCATGCTGTAACCAACAGTGTCTGTATTAAAGCCACTCGCATAAATGCATCCTTTTTCCAGTTGTATTTCCCAGCTTGAAAGAGCTGTGTTTTAATGACCGCAGATCAATTTGCAAGTATTTCGAGAAGAAACCGGAACAATCTTCAGTCAATTGAGTTGTCTTCTGGTGGGTCAAGTTCACCTGCAAGATATATGGATATATATTTTAGGGCTGTCAATCGATTCAAATAGTTAATCGTGATTAATTGCATGATTGTCACGAGTTAACTCGTGATTATTTGCAAATCAATCGCACATTTTTATCTGATCCAAATGTACCTTAAATTGACACTTTTTTACGTTTTTAATACTCGAATCAACCCCATGAACAAATTTGGATGCTTTATGCAAATGTATGTTTATTATTAGTTAAACCAGGGGTCTCCAATCTTTTCCAGAAAGGGCCAGTGTGGGTGCAGGTTTTCATTACAACCAATCAATGGTCACACCTGATAGTCATTGAAAAGGAAGATCATTAGGTTTGAACAGGTAGAATTTGGTGTGGACTTGCTTGGTTGGAATAAAAACCTGCACCCACACTGGCCCTTTCTGGAAAAGATTGGAGACCCCTGAGTTAAACCATCCTCAACATCAAACATAAAGCGTTTTCAAATTACATAAATCATCAGGACACTAAACGGATTTTTTGCTGTTTTCACACAGTCAGGTTTAATTGAAAGATTCTGGTGCTTGATTTGAGTCTTGGCGCATCAGAAATACAAATGTTAGTGATTAAAAATTATTTTCCGGTCAGTTTGTTTATTCTTTTTTTTATATCTAAGTCAAGAAATGATGTGAATAAATGTGTGTGGTTTTAATTAAATATTTTTAATACACATGGTCAAACAGAAATGCGTGCTGCATTATTAAAATTAGTGCCGTTAAAATTAATTTGCATTAACGCTTTATTAATGTACATTTTTGACAGCCCTAATTTAGATTTATTTTGTATTTTTTAGAGCTATTCACAATGGGTTTCTTTTTTACGCAGTGTGAGGTAAAGCTTCTGGAGTAAATCCTGGAGTGTTTTATTTCATATATGACAGCAGTTTTCCCCCAATGATTGCCATTTTAAACTCTCAAAAAAAGATTTTTGGTCAGATTATAATACTGTAACGTATACAGAGCACATTTTATTATGTTACAGCCAAATTCCAAAATCTATTACATTTATAATTTTCTTCGAAATTCTACAAACAGTACCCCATAATGACGTGAAAGACGTTTGTTTGAATTCTTATTAAAAATAAAAAATAAAAACCATGTAAGGGTTCTTTATTATTTAAAGAGTTACAGTATTTATTATTAAATAAGAAAATATAACCAATCCAAAAAATTCTAATTTATTTATCTCATTTTAAATTCATTTTGAATTTTTATTAACATACACGAGCTTGTTTATGCACTGTCTGTACATATACCGTACTTAACGTTTACATGTATCTCTAAAATGAGGAAAAACAAATCACATTGCAGATAAAAACAATGTATTAACAATTAAAATGTATTAAATAACGAAACAATTTACACAAGCTGACTGAGCATTTTTAATACAGGTATTGTTGTTCTTGTGTCATGGCGACATCTATGTTCAAGTAAATATTTTTGAATAAAAGTTGTTGTGTGCCCAATGTCAACTGGGTATTGCACATTGAAAAGAAAATAGACTGCAGACAGGCATTCCACAGCCTGTGTCATGTCAATGTCTGCCTCTCTTATAATGTTCACTTTGTCGATTATAATTTCAGCCTTAAGGGGATCAGGAGAGCTGTTGAACACTATGGTTCGTGTTGGACCTTTGGGTTGCTGTAAAAAAAATCTTTTCACCTTTGAGTGCTTTTCACCAATTAACAGAAATCATCAAATAGACTTAAAACTACCCCATAATTAACAGTTCCTTTAATTCAAGTCAGTTGCCTCAAATGTTAATGAAACTAAAGAAGACTCTATACTTACCCTATCTACATAGTAGAGGATGCTGGCATTTTCTTTAAATAGTGCTAGCAATAAAATGAGTTCAGCATTCCTAACAAGACCTAAAAACAGATACAAATTACTGTAGATTAGGTAAAGAAATCAGTTAGTTTACCCTTAAATGAAAAGTCTGTCATCATGCACTCACTCTTTGGTCATTTCAAACAGCATTTTGAAGAATGTTGGTAACCGAGCAATGCTGGTCTCCATTAATTTATATTGCATGGACACAAAACCAGTGCAGGTCAAGGACTATGCCGAGGTTCAGACACCATCCTTCTTCAAAATATCTTCTTTTGTGTTCTGAAAAAGAAATTCATACAGATTAGAGGTGAGTAAGTATTGACAGAATTTGAATTTTTTGGTTAAACTATCCCTTTTATAAAAAAATTATTTTAATACTAAAATTATTTTATTACATGTTTTTTACTAATACAATTTATAGCAGTGGAGGGCCATCAGGGCCAGCAAGGTCTTCTCTGCTGGCCTAAACACTATCAGAAGCACTGACCTACATCTATAAGCTAAATTAAAAAAAATTGTTCCATGAAATTGTATTAATTTATTCCCCACAGTCTATTCTCTTCATTTCAGAGCGTTTCTCTTGGCTGCTCTGCTTCCAGTACTTGTATGTGGCTGTCAGATTTTTTGTGCAATCAGATTTAAGCCATGTCAATCTAATCTGCCCAGGGCCTTCAGAATCAGTAGTGCTGGCCGATGTAACTTTAACTATATTAGCAATAGGACTGTTTCTTTAACCAATCAGATTTCAAATTCGCCTCACAGGGCCAGTGTAACGTCAGCCACAATAACATCAGCATTTTTCCGTCCTCTGATTGGTTGGTCAGAGCAAAACTGTTACAGCCATGTTCGACTAGCAAAACACGTCTGTAGCGCTCTGCACACATGAATACATCTGAATTAGACTTTTTTTAAGCCCACAATGGCTGATGGAGGAAGAGAAATTTATTTGATTTTGGACATACTTAAAAATAAATTTTAAAGGCAGACTTTTCCAGAAAAGCTAGACATTGTGATGGGAGGTCGGCTAACCCCAAAGCTAGCTAGCTTGTCTCAGCCCGGGAAAGGGTTTGTTTGCCACTTCCACACCAGTGCCTACGAGCGGTACCACTGGCTTACAGCCTCTGAGAAGCTTTGCAAATTATATAAGTATGCATTATGAGTATGCATCTCTTGTGAGTATGATGTATTTCATTTAAATGTTTTATGTTTTTGTCATGATATTAGACACATATTGATTCTGAACTGCTCTAGATGATGTAGGTGACATGGTTGTAGTGTAGAGGTTTGGAGTCCTAACTGGGTTTCTTGCTTTGCTAAACATGGTTTTCACCATCAATATGCGAAATGCCTCTCTCTCTTTAATGCCACACCTTGTTATATTGCATTTTTGTATAGTATTAATGGTTTCTATAATTGCGACGTGATTGTGGTGGTATTAAAAGGTGGATTAAGACAGGTAAGTCTCCACTGAAGGCCCCACTGATTTATAGGTGCTACAACTTTAACATTGAGAATGCAAACTTTACACTAACCTTACACTAGGCATGGAAAGGTGTGATGGGAATAAATATATCGTGTAGTTACCTACAGTGGTTCTCCGCTTTCTCCACTGGTGTAGAGTTTCTTCTGACTTCCTTCTTTTGCACTCCTAATGATGTTTGGGGCCATTCCACTTGAAGATTGGTTTCCATGTTCTTTGCCAAGGAAGTTCCAAACCTCATTGTCATTTCATGCAGCATAATAAAAAACAAAAACATTTGTTTATTTCAGGTGCATATATTTAAATTACACCCTTTGTACCTTTACACCATGTGTTCCCTAGGATATCAGGATAGGCTTTACCAAATGAACTATAGGATTTCACAGAAATAAAATATAAACACATTTTTCTCATCTGCCTTTCACAAAATGTAAAGTGTTTACTGACAAACTGTGGTACTCCAAAAAAAGGAAACTGCTCCATTACATTAAGCCGCAGGCCTCGCCATAATCTGTACTCTTTGGAAAATAGTGTGCTTCATCTGGTTTTTGACCTCATTGTAACTAGAGTTGCTTTTACGCACCTCCAGGGTGATGGCATTAAGGTGTTCCCGGAAACTTGTCTCATCCTCACAGATTAATTCCAGGTCCAACACAATCTGAGGTAGAGAGACAGTTTTGTGCAGTATGACATCATGAATCGAAGTCACAGAATAAAATATTTAAGATTGAAACATCAAACTAAAAAACTGATAAGAAAACTAAACCAAATACTTCCTGTGAAGAAACAGAATCATTATACGTCATTATATTCAGTGGTTCTCTTTGACAATTTGCAATTTTGAAATAATATTCAACGTGTTTTATGTTAAGACAAATTTAATCTGCCTTCGATATAAAATTAATTGAACTGAACGTGCCTTTTGTTGTTGACTAAGTCCCTCAGAGTCAACAAAGTTAAGAACTTCTACACCTGTTAACATAGGCCTGGGAAAAATACTCAAACTCCGCAAACTATTAAGAATTTGTGAAACCCTCCGCCTTCCACCCGGTTCGCTTTTATTTGAATCGGCACCTATCGTCAATTTTCCGTTTACGAACATCGAGCGTGCTTCATTGAAAATAAAATTCACGCTTCTGTTTTGAAGCTCGTCTCCTTATAACACATCTGTCATATTGTTACAGACAATATAATTAACAATTTAACACAAGGGCTTTTCTAACAAATAAATATATTAACTGATGTTACTAAATATTTAAGTAATATGATTTAAAAAATGTAAAACTTACCTGAGAGTATGAACGGGAAGAAATAGCTCCTCAGTTTGAAAAATGTGGGTTCTTCAAGGTTCTTCGCCAATCCACCAATAGATATCCAAGGATGAAGCAACACATAAGCGCCACCAGAGGAATTTTTATGATTATTTGTTTTTAATGCACCCTTTGGGTTAAATTAAACCATCACAATATGGTAGGGTGCAAAATAAAGAAAACACCTGTTTAGTTTATTTCACAAAATTATTTGTCAAAAAGGCAAACTGTAATGTATAAGGAAATATAATATTTGTTGACTGGAGACTCTTGTTTTTGACTACAACAGTAGTTCCCTGGGTCTTGATTTAAAAAGCTTTGTAAATATGTTTTGTAGGCCTATAATTACTGTTACACTTCAGTCATTAAACATTGCTCTCCAATGGTTCTACATAGAACCATTTTTTTTGTTAAAAGGTTCTATTTGCCAAGTACAGAACCCCATGACTTCATATAGAACCTCAAGCAAATCTTTTGTGTGTGTGTGTGTGTGTGTGTGTGTGTGTGTGTGTGGTAAATTCGGTTGATTGGACATGATTTGCAAGGTCCCACAGTTAACACTTGCTAAATTTGCAAAGATTTCAAACAAACTTCTTCCACTTTGTCATTATGGGGAATTTTAGCAAATGAATAAATTCAAGCAATTTTGGAATAAGACATAATAAGTAATAGTAATAATAAGTTTTTCACAACGTAAAGCGCTACATTATTTGAACAATCTATCACTATAAACAGCTGATCCCTCACCAGCTTCTAACACTGGAGACTCCTTCCATAAATGTTACATAAACCTATCCTAATACAAAAGCACCACTATACAAATGTCTTTGTTAAATACCCTGTTTTGAATCAGTTTATCACTAGTCTTTAATTATATGGAGCATTTGCCAAGTCTCAGTGCTGCTGTTCTAGAAAATGCATTACACCAGATTCAAGCATTGAGCCACATCATTGTATATTGTAGAGCAAATTATTTACTGTGAACTTACCCTCCCTCATTTTGCAGTCTTTCAGCGTTGAAAACAATTCCTTAGATTCACCCTCACTGGGGAAATAGGGGAGCATTTCCTCATTCTCCTGTTTCTTCTCTCTGTCTACCTTATGCTCAAGTCGGCAGAAAGGGCTCCGGCTTTATTTAGGGTTGTGAGGGAAAGATCTTTTTATAGATTATTTACTGTTGTACACTAACTCCCAGCAGCGCTTTGCTAAATATTAGATTTTGTGCCATTTAGAACATTGGCCAACGGTAAAGAGATGCTGAGAAAGGTGTTCAGTGATCTGAAACAGTGTAGCAGTTGTGCGATTGTAAATAAATAAGCTAAACAAATAATTTATGAAGGGGGACATCTGACAACCATACCAATGTGCTCTTCTTAGCTTTCACTTTGCTGTTGGACATCAAGGCGAGCGCTGAACCCAGTTTCCTCAAGAAAAAATTTCACTGTGATGTAAAAGTACATGTGCCAAAAATGAGGCACCATTTTCAAAAGACATCCTATACAATTGTGTACTTTTAAATGGGTGTGTGGTTAGTTGCCCATTAGTTGTGTAGAGGCTATAGTGAAAACATCATTCTCATCACCTCAGAAAATCTAATCAGCTAGGCCTAATAATGCATACAGTTCAACAGCCTATGCTCCCTAAAAACTTTCTGATATATTATCCTTTCAGTGCCTGGGCTATTGGTGTTAATTAATAGCATAGATAATAATACATGTTAAAAAAGAATCGCCTTGGTTTATGGCCCTTCAAGAGCCCACAAAAGAAATGCTGACGTGGCCTGGTTCAGAATATAAATTTGACATCCCTGCCCTACAGGCTGAAAGCTGCTGCTCCTGATCCTTCCGACAACATTTATTTTCACCTTTTCTTGATCTTTCCTCGTACGTTTTTAGCTTTGTATATCTTTAAATAAAAATGTCTTCTTTTACATTTTTGTACAAATCTGGCTTACAGAATTCAGAGTTTCCAAAGAGCACCACATAAAATCTATTTTTATTCACTTCGCTTGTTTGAACAAGAAAAACTCCAAAGAGTTTGAGCTATAATTGGTAAATTAAGTTGAACAAAAGCATTTAAAGAAATCCCTTACTTTTGGAGATAAGTTGCATTTCTCCTCTACACTTTTGCCTTCACTGACAATGTAACATTTGCAATTAATGTCATAACTTGAATGTCCTTCTTACTTCTTTGAGGCAAGGGTGCAGGCACAGTGGCAGAATGAAAAGCACTTTAATACAAGCTTTCAAGTCGGGAATATTAACTCAGCCGAACTTAACTCTTATTAAATGGAAGAAAAAAAAAAGGTGGAGCGGGAAAAAAAATGCCGTAGTGCTTGTTGTTTTCTGTATTTATAAGTACTTGCAAGCCATCAACTTGCTGTGAGTCTTTTTAATTAAACACAGGTCATGAATCTCGAATCATGGCATCTCTGTAATTTACAAATTTTTTTTATGATACCCTGCAGGATATCTCGCCCTCTCTACGGTTAGTCGGCTTATTTATTAATATTAATGAGGATTAATTTCTTCTCCGTGAGGGACCGTGAATCAGACCTTCATTAGATCAAATGTTTCATGCTAATCAACAGTTTCTACCACCTACATGCCAGGGTAGGTGCTAGCATAGAAGATAGGAAACTTGTGGAACAGTAAAGTCGGGAGGATTATGCCGGTATTAGAGTTGTGATCAGCGACTGATGCAGTCTGAGATCTCTTTTAGTGTCATCCAGATCAACACTCATCAACAGGCTAGTACATAGAGATGAGCGCTCTCTAAGATGCAGAGAGATAATGACATGGTATCGCTGGTAATTAGCACACTGCCAAAGAAACTATATTTTTTAAAATGACTAAGTTTCCTTAATGTCCTTGAAACAACAGTTGTAACTAAAAGCATGTCAATCAATATATGCTGGTTCAGGTTTTTTTGTAAATATAAGATTTATGACCCACTTTATAATATTAGTGATATTTATCAGGTAAGTCTATCAAATTTCAGATAATGAATAACAGAATTCATTGCCAACCTCTTAATAATTGAGTTTTATTACTTTGGGTGATTGCTTGTTGCATACTTGTATCTATCTGCCCTTTCTAAGCTCTCTCGAACAATGCATGACAATTGCTCAGTATATTCTCACATACTCTCGTCAATCCACAGAAATTTAACTTAAACATTTGACAATATTGTAAAAAACAAGTCCACTGTACACTGACATTTCTGTCAAAAAGCAGGTTAATTTTCTCCTTGTCTACTTTTTCATGTTGGTTCTTCTTTGGGGTTTCCGGTTTGCTCTGACCTCATAAACCGTACCAGTAAATAGATTGGTGAAAATAAACCGGTGTGAATGGGATTGGAAATAGGTTTTTACATGGCGGTCTACTGACAGGGAGTATTCCCAACCCACCACAGTGTTTCCAGAAGAGACTGTTTACCAAATGGAGTTTAAAGGACACAACAGTGTCAATACAATATTTGTAAATGTGAATAAGTATATAAAGCATTAAGCAAAAAAGGCATTTCCCAGAATCCTCTTGAATAGCCTCTACACTTGAACGCGTTTCCACTTGGCATTAACATGCGACCTGTATACGGCTGTTTCCTACATACACATTGAAAAGACAAGTGTAAACATGCTTCTAATCGGAATGTTATCTGATCAGCATGTCCTGGTCAAGAGGTAGTCAAGGACACATTTGCGATCAGATCTTGGTGGAACGTAAACGCAATCCAGCCATCGCATCTGCATTTGCAGCTCAACGTCACAGAAAAACCCGCCCCTCTACCGCTGCACATACAGTCTATGTGTAGTCTTGCGGTATAATCGAGGGCGGATTACATTGCAAATATAGTAGTAAGTGTGCCTGCACACCTGAAAGCTGCAGAAAAACTCTTTCTCTATAAATAACGCATATTTTTTTCCCGCCGCAGCAAACGCCGTTCTCAGATCAACATGCTTTTTACCGTTACCACAACAGAATCTTTGCACCTTAATACTAACTGCAGCCTCATCATCATCCTCATTTTGCGCAATTTGTAAAATGGTTTTCAAAAGAAAACCCACCACTTCGGGTCGACTCTGCACCGGGGCCATCTTCTGCATGCTTATTTAAATATTGTGCAGGAAAAACAGATCCGATCGGTTATCCAGATAGAGAAGTCAGTTGATGTTGCCAAGTGTAAACATGCCGTGTCCTGATTGACTGATTATGATCTGCTTGATTGGATCTGCTTGATCGCATGTTAATGCCAAGTGTAAACTCACCCAGACAAGTAGAACTGCACTAAATGTAATTTCAATTTTTAGCAATATAATGTTTTTGTTTTTTAATGATGACTAGTTTATATAATTGATGATTTGATCTATCCAACCCCTCCTTAGTGAGAACCTCACAGGACCATGGAATCACCTCTGAGCTGCCCCAGCTGTGGGCTGAGAATGGGATCTTGGTTCATTTATATTTATGATAAAGTTTTAATTAAATCTGTCTGCAGTTAAATCTGACCTGTATGTCTTGTAATATGAATAAAAAAAAGAAGAAGCTAAAAATAGAGTTCAAATAACTACGGTTGCAGGGCTTTTTTATGGATTATTTTTTGTGAATATAAATAGTTTATCTAGAGGTTTCACGTCCTACACAGCAGATTAAGGTTGTGTACTCAAAACATCCTTTTTCTCTGCTAACTTTGTGTTTTACACAAACAGAATGTTTTACTATTTATATACAGTATATACTATTTACTATTCATCCACTCTTGATCGGAAATGGGTGGCTGGAGAGTGCACTGAACACAGCGCCATGTTCATGGAACCAGTTTAACATGACTTTGTCTTCTGACTTGAAATGCTTGGACGTAGGATACTTTGTCTAATGTGTACTAAAATTCATGTCCAATTCTGATGCAAAAGAAACTGAGATTGACAGAGTCTGCAATGAATTGAGTTAGTGATTTGAAAGCATGAGTGTGACCAGTGATGTGGATTTTCCCCAAGGGTTGCCATGTTGTTTGTTCTGGGATGCTTTGCTGTGGTTGTAAAATGGTTATTTGAATCTATATTGTTCAGACTCCAGTTTCAATAATCAGACACAGATGTATAAAAGCCATTCTGGGCATTAAGATCTACTCTGATAAATAAGGTCCAATATTATGCAAGCCTTCTGTTGATATAATCCTAAATAAATAAAAACTGGGTAGATCAAAGCAAATGTATGAAAAATATCTTGGCAAGAAAATAGATTACCTCCAAAAATCCACAAGGGTTGCCTTCATAATATAAGATCCATCTATTTATTTGAGAGGAAACCTGTAACTAACTAAAAAAAAAAACTTCTGGTTTTCCAATGTCTTTTATGTGCTTTGCAACCTGGGATTTACTGAAAATACCCTGTGAGAAAGTCGCCAAACATAAAGGGAGACAATATATCTGGAAACCTATCTCTTTTCTTTGTTAGAAACAACCTAGTGGGTTTTTGTCTTGAAAGAAAAGCTGAATCAAATGGTCTCAAGAGATTTGTCATGGTTTGATCTTTGAGAGATGCTGAACCCTTTTAAATGAATTGTCTGCCAAAAGCAATCGCATCAGTCACAACGAAACATCTAAAGCCAGCCGAAGAGAGTCTCAGCTCCGTGCCATCCAACTGTCTAAAAAATGATCTGATCAGGCAAATTTCTATAAGGAGAAGGGAAAAAAGCACAGAAAGGACTATGGAACACTTTTTTTTTTTATCCAATTCATCTGTAAATCAGATGCAAAAGCCTTGAAACCAGAAATGTCACACTTATAAAAACCGAGCTAGTTCAGATGAACACTATCTAATAAGACTTCCTCAGAGCTCCTGTACAACATTACGTACAAAAATACTTAATCAAGTGAACCTAATCAACTTTCAAATGTACACAGATAATGCTGCCAGGTCTATATAGCTTTTTCTTTTCTTTTGTTACAGACATACATTAAATGCCGATTCTGTGCAACCCAGACTTAAAAGAAACCAAATTTAAAAGAAATCCATTAATTAAGACAAATAGGACTAGTCTTTTAATAAGAACAAAAGCAATGGCAAAAAGGAGATAATGTGTGCATGTCTAAAGCAGAACTTTAAGTTGTATAATGTAGTCATTATGTGCTCTCAGTGTGAACATCGCCTTTTATGGAGTTTTGTAGGCATCTCTAAATGCAAATCTGCTGGAATTCTTCGTGTGACCTACTAAACATGCACAACTGTACTAAAAGGCTGATAAATGAACCTCGCTGACATTGGATTCGGAAATTTCTAAATGAAATAAAAAGTTGACTTGAGAAAGCGAGACTATGCATATGGATCATAGTTTCAGGCTATAATGCAATCTGTCATAACACACCCCCACACTCAATCACATATCCATCACCGGGTCTCACTAACATCCATCACCCACTGTACTGCTCCCACACACTGCCAGTGTTTCTCACAGTGAAACGTTAAAAGCCAACAAGGGTCTTTCTATCTTCTATTGATCAAACGGGAGCTGGAAAGCAAGCAGCAAATGTGCACACTATGTGGGCTGCCTCGGAGCTGAAGGTACACAGTGCTGCCAGGCTTCTTCAGCATAGCCCTCAACTTTCAGCTGTAAGCCTGCACTGCATCCTGTATTGAATGCATTTCGTTCAGGATCAAAAGTCTGCCGATTGATTAACTTTGAACAACACAAGCTATGAGATGTGTATGTAATACTTTTGCCTGTATAGCTCACTTTTAACTAACTCTCACAGACCTGGTGTGCTTTAGTAACAGGATAATAAAAAGAAATACAGTAGTTTGATAGGTACATTAAATCAAAGTGTCTGTAGATGGAAGCAGTAGATCTTTAAAGTCTATGTTGTGAGTTTGGGTCTGAATGGATTGGACTTGTTAATCCAGCACATCACTCAGATACTCAATCAAACTAAAATCAGTGGTGTTGAGAGCCAAGGCAACACCCTTTGTCATGTTCTCCAAACCATTTCTGAACAATTGTGGCAGTGTGAATATGCATGGAGTATTGTCCTATAGGCAATAGGCCACCACGTTTAGAAAGTCCTCGCCCTGAAGGAGTGTGTTTGATTATGACCATGTTTAGGTAGGTGTTCCAGGTGGAACTGTATAAAAGAAAACGTGATTCTTCAGTCCAGACCACCTTCTTTCATTGCGGCATGGCTCATATATAAGCTAAATATATAAAATGTCATGTAATTTTTTAGCATATACTGCACATGTTCAGACAAATGCTGTGTGTGTAAGCTGTGTGCTCATGTATGTATGTGTGTGCTCAAGTGTCACGTAAATGTGAGCGGAGTCTGTGTTTTTATGGGAAGTGCAGAGCCACATTTTACACGTCATTAATGATCTCTGCTGAGCTGTTAGCCTCCCGTCTGCCATCAGCACAAACCTGCAGGAACATCAGCATAACGCACAACGACACGTGCAATCTCCACACATTCTCACATAGCACACTTCAATGGGGAGGCATGAAATGGTGAGTGTTATACCCACACAAGGACAATAAAAGGACAGAGAAAAAAAAAGGAGAGAGAGAGAGAGAGAGAGAGAGAGAGAGAGAGAGAGAGAGAGAGAGAGAGAGAGAGAGAGAGGGAGAGAGAGATAGTAACAACAATAGGTGTAAGATTGAGAAAGGACTGTGTGGTCTTATTTCTATAACAGTGTGACAACACCTGACCTTTCAGTACCAAAATAATAAAGCAGGTGTGAAAGCGGCGCAAATTAACGGCACACACAATACTAGGAGCAGGACTTTGGATAAGAATAATCCCCAAAATACCCATGAAAATACCTTATAAATATGTACAAGTGCATATTTCCTTGTCAGAGAGATACCCTCAAGGAAGCATCTTTAATCCATTAATTTTGTCCTTCGCCTGGAAATGTGAATATGATATACATTTTTTTTGTACTTTTGATTATCTTTTGGAGCTTATCAAGGCTTTAAAAGTACAGACGTGCCAGGATGTGCATTACTCTGCAGGGTAAAAGAACAATAAAGTACCTTGAAGACACCACCCCAAGAAAGCAAGAAGCTCAATTAGCATTTTATTTATTTATTTATTTTTATAAATCAAGCTTTTAAACCCCATGAAATGAATAATTGACAAAGAAGACAACACAAGACCATGTGTAGGTAGACAAGACTATTTCCTTGAGTAAGAACACAGATCAAGGTTTGAATAGTCAAAGTTCACTTACAATTCAATGCAAAAGAAGAAATAACTCCTGCCAGATTTACAGACATGTTTTTCATGTTGTTTTTCCTTTTCTCTTCAGTGAACTGCCATTTCCCATGTCTTTCCAGTGTCTTTTCATGTATCTTAAGTATTGGTGTAGTAAAGGTTAAAAAAATTACAATTGTTACATCCAATCTGTGTTGTCATGCTGCAAAAAGCTAGCAGTTGTTAAAGCTGACGTACCCTTAATGGGCCACATTTGTTTTGTGTAAATGTTTGCAAACCAAACAGAAATTTTCTGCCAGATGTCAGAGATTATCCCCTCAAAAGGAAAGCAAGCTAGCTTGGAACATGAGTGCACTTCTGCATTCTATTTCTTGTGTTCATTGCCACCCCTGTCTCGTCATTGCCGATGTGGTCACATTTTTCCAACTCACTGCTATTGACAACTCTGTGTTTGTATTATACCCCTTGGTTTCCACTATGTCTCTGTGAAGTAATGCATACACAGCCGGGTTTTGCTCACGTTTTTGTTTTTTTCCCACTCTTGTGTTGCCTCATTCACATTGTTTGATGTTCACCTGATCCATACCTGAATTAAGTTCTTGATGTTGGATTTTATTTTGAATTTGTCTGCCTGGATTTAAATAAAACAGTCTCATACTTCACTTGCATCCGCCTCTGCTATCGTTAATGCTCGCATTACATGACACCCAGATTTGCAAAAGTTACAGAAAGGCTGATTTATTTTGTACCCTTGTTTCTGAGGCAGCTTATTTGCATTTAGTGACAATCACAAAACTTGTAGGAAGCAGAAACGGTTGGGTGCGTGAGATGAGCAATCAGGGAAAAGATCAAAAATTGGAAGGAGATATTTTGATTTGAAATAAACAATGAAAAATTGTTTAATTGTAAAATAAATAATAAAAAGCTAAGTCTACTGCCATTTTAGGATTTTTGGCAGATGTATATCACAGCTAATTTCATGTTGATGAGTTGAGCTTTACATTAGTAAGTATTTTTGTGTGTCAAAAAATATGCAGTCTCATAAGCATGAGTAGTCTCCAAATGCCTTTTTCCGACTTCCATGTTTTTGTGAATATCCTGTTTCTTGTGTAAAAATTCGCACGAAAGAATAAATCTATCCATATCCGACTTGACAACTCACACTCAGTTTTTATGACACTTTTTTTTACCATCTCAATACAGGGCTTGCTGTAATTGCAATCGCAGATCTCAAACCATGCATGTGTGTGTGTGTGTGTGTGTGTGTGTGTATATGTATGTATGAATATATACACACACTCATTGCTGGATAATGCTTAGATCAATGACAGTGGGGTATGTTCCACTCCAGTTGTGACACCATATACTAAAGATTCCATTATTAAAAGCCTAAATTCCAAAAGTTCAATGGCTTTTTAACTTTCAAACACAGTAAAGCTTGAAGGCTTGAGTTTTAATTACTCACGTCCCACTAAAAACTCATCTAATATCACTTATTCTCTCAGCTCTCGAGTGTGTACTCCAGCACCCGATAAAGCTACAGCAGTGGAGTTTTAATTCATCACAAATGCAAATTAAACAAGTCTGCTTCTAGGTCTGGCTCGAACAAAAATGAAGAAAGATCCCTGAATAAACTCGAGATAGTGAACACGTACAGCCATGCTTAAAATGTGATGAAAATATGGTGCTGCCTCCAGAGGCTCAGGTTCATATGCAGAACTTTTGCCCACTTGACCAGACTAATATTTGTACTGTATAGCAGAACGTATTCACAATCATGTAGAAATGATCTGCACTGCTCTGGGAGCGGTCTGTTCACCAGCAACTTCATGTGCGCTCACGGCAAACGCAATACAAAAAGCAAATCGATCATTGTGTAAGGTTGGGCAATTATCATGAGGTAACATTACACATAACACATGTAACATCAGCATGTGTCAACACCTAACCCACAAACCAACTCTAAGTGCATCGTCCTTATTGCATTATCTGTACAACTGATCAATAAGATTCCTGTAGGTAAAACGATCTCCTTAAAGGTCTTAAATGCACGTGAGCAGAGGCCGAGCGAAGAGTAGAGAAGCATAGGAGACATGTCGACTTACCACTTTAAAGTCCTCTGCGCTGCATTTTTCCCCACGGTAGTAGCAGGACAGCAGCATCTCCTTGATGTCGTGGCCCGTTCGATCGTAGAACTCCCGCATGTTAAAGGGACGCGGTTTGAAGGTCAGGAAATCAGCCTTGACTCTCAGGGTCTCCAGAACGCTCTCCTCTACCAGGTGAGTGTCCCGAATTTCATATCTAAAAACAAAATAAATAAATAAAAAGCAAATGCACAGTGTTAATACAGCATCAAGTATAATGTAATGTACTTCAGGAATCTCCCATTCTCATGCCAAGATCTGCATTCACAAATATACATTACGGTCAAGAGTTTTGCTTTTTGTCTTGATTCTAGTCTTGATTCAACCCATGCCCTTTCATTGCTTGTGTCCCTCATGTTTTCTAAACACTCACACCTGGCTTTTGTTTGCCCGTTAAGTATTTAAACTCCTATGTGTCGTTGTTCAAGTGCAAAGAATTGCTCAGTGTGTTACCACTTGCATTTACAGAGTCATGTTTATTTTGTATAACAACATTGTTGTTGTTCTCGAACCCTATTCCGTCTCCTTGTTTCTGTGTTTTTGATTTCCCTGATACTGGTGTCCGCTGATTGCCTGATCTCTGTTTCCCATTCACGATATTGTTCCTTTAATGGAACACTTTTACTGCATGTACAGTGGTTGTTATGGTGTTATGGCGGATCGGTTGTACATGTACGTCAATTAGTGTGTCATTATGACATGATATACATGTCAGTTTCCTTTCCAATCCTTTTTAACCTCATTAACTACAGTCAAAACACATTACACTGCAAGTCATGCATATTTAATTAAAAGCCTTGTTTGCATAAATGAATGTAAATGTAAAGACAAAAACATCTTGTAAGAATATCAGCAATCAACAGGCACAGGCTGATTGGTGCACTTAATGACAAAAAGTATTGGGACAGCCATATGTGGTTCTTCCCCAAACTGTAAGATACACACAATCTTAAATGTCTTTAGATGGTTTAGCATTACATTTTCACTTCACTTAAACTAGGAGACCAGAAGCTGCTCCATCATGACAATCCCCCCTGTGCACAAAGCCAGCTACATATATATATATATATATACAGTGGGAAAAATAAGTATTTGAACACCCTGCTATTTTGCAAGTTCTCCCACTTAGAAATCATGGAGGGGTCTGAAATGGTCATCGTAGCTGCATGTCCACTGTGAGAGACATAATCTAAAAAAAAAAATCCAGAAATCACAATATATGATTTTTAAACTATTTATTTGTATGATACAGCTGCAAATAAGTATTTGAACACCTGTCTATCAGCTAGAATTCTGACCCTCAAAGACCTGTTAGTCTGCCTTTAAAATGTCCACCTCCACTACATTTATTATCCTAAATTAGATGCACCTGTTTGAGGTCGTTAGCTGCATAAAGACACCTGTCCACCCCATACAATCAGTAAGAATCCAACTACTAACATGGCCAAGACCAAAGAGCTGTCCAAAGACACTAGAGACAAAATTGTACACCTCCACAAGGCTGGAAAGGGCTACGGGGAAATTGCCAAGCAGCTTGGTGGAAAAAGGTCCACTGTTGGAGCAATCATTAGAAAATGGAAGAACCTAAACATGACTGCCAATCTCCCTCAGACTGGGGCTCCATGCAGGATCTCACCTCGTGGGGTCTCAATGACCCTAAGGAAGGTGAGAAATCAGCCCAGAACTACACGGGAGGAGCTGGTCAATGACCTGAAAAGAGCTGGGACCACCATTTCCAAGGTTACTGTTGGTAATACACTAAGACGTCATGGTTTAAAATCATGCATGGCATGGAAGGTTCCCCTGCTTAAACCAGCACATGTCGAGGCACGGCTTAAGTTTGCCAATGACCATTTGGATGATCCAGAGGAGTCATTGGAGAAAGTCATGTGGTCAGATGAGACCAAAATTGGTCACAATTCCACTAAACGTGTTTGTAGGAAGAAGAATGATGAGTACCATCCCAAGAACACCATCCCTACTGTGAAGCATGGGGGTGGTAGCATCATGCTTTGGGGGTATTTTTCTGCACATGGGACAGGGCGACTGCACTGTATTAAGGAGAGGATGACCGGGGCCATGTATTGCGAGATTTTGGTGAACAACCTCCTTCCCTCAGTTAGAGCATTGAAGATGGGTTGAGGCTGGGTCTTCCAACATGACAATGACCCGAAGCACACAGCCAGGATAACCAAGGAGTGGCTCTGTAAGAAGCATATCAAGGTTCTGGCGTGGCCTAGCCAGTCTCCAGACCTAAACCCAATAGAGAATCTTTGGAGGGAGCTCAAACTCCGTGTTTCTCAGCGACAGACTGATCTGGAGAAGATCTGTGTGGAAGAGTGGGCCAAAATCCCTCCTGCAGTGTGTGCAAACCTGGTGAAAAACTACAGGAAACGTTTGACCTCTGTAATTGCAAACAAAGGCTACTGTACCAAATATTAACATTGACTTTCTCAGGTGTTCAAATACTTATTTGCAGCTGTATCATACAAATAAATAGTTAAAAAATCATACATTGTGATTTCTGGAATTTTTTTTTTTAGATTATGTCTCTCACAGTGGACATGCACGTGCGATGACAATTTCAGACCCCTTCATGATTTCTAAGTGGGAGAACTTGCAAAATAGCAGGGTGTTCAAATACTTATTTTCCTCACTGTATATATATATATATATATATATATATATATATATATATATATATATATATATATATATATATATATATATATATATATATATATATATATACAGTACAGACCAAAAGTAAAGTTTGGACACACCTTCCCATTCAAAGAGTTTTCTTTATTTTCATGACTATGAAAATTGTAGAGTCACACTGAAGGCATCAAGGGCTATTTGACCAAGAAGGAGAGTGATGGGGTGCTGCGCCAGATGACCTGGCCTCCACAGTCACCGGACCTGAACCCAATCGAGATGGTTTAGGGGTGAGCTGGACCGCAGAGTGAAGGCAAAAGGGCCAACAAGTGCCAAGCATCTCTCGGGGAACTCCTTCAAGACTGTTGGAAGACCATTTCAGGTGACTACCTCTTGAAGCTCATCAAGAGAATGCCAAGAGTGTGCAAAGCAGTAATCAAAGCAAAAGGTGGCTACTTTGAAGAACCTAGAATATGACATTTTTCAGTTGTTTCACACTTTTTTGTTATGTATATAATTCCATATATAATTCCACATGTGTTAATTCATAGTTTTGATGCCTTCAGTGTGGATCTACAATTTTCATAGTCATGAAAATAAAGAAAACTCTTTGAATGAGAAGGTGTGTCCAAACTTTTGGTCTGTACTGTATGTTTACACAATTTTATCATTTTTGTTGGGGTAAAACAGTTGGTCTAATGTCTGAAATCTCTCTAGCTACTGTAAGTGTGACCTTAAACACAAAAGTTCAAGTTGTTGGATAGCTGCATGCTGCAGAGAAACTGGCCTAAACCGAATCAATTCGGGTCGCAATCAGATACCAGCTGTGAAACATGTCGGCGAGGCTCCTGCGCCACCTCTGCAATGAAATCTTCAAAAGCAATTTTCTCTTTTTTTTCACTTTTGAATTACAAAATGCTGGAACTTTTTTCTTGAGGTACAAAAGTATGTGTACATGAGAAACAGTTCAGGTTAAACAGTTGTGTACTTTTTAAAACGCCTGGTTCAAGCCCAAAATAAACTTTTTAATGATCATTGGTGGAAAAATAATTGAACAAATACTGTAGATCTGTAGATGCTTAGTCCCTGATCCACTGATGAGTATGTTATAATACCATCCATGGGCTGTACCAGGTGTGGCAGTGAACCAAATGATGACTAATACTACAAAAATAAATAAACAAATAAAAAAATAAATAAAAAATTTTTGTAAAATGTTGTATACCAAGACACGTTATTTATATTAATTTGACATCAGCCATTCAACCATGATATTGATTCATTTTGCATAATATAAGCAAAATGCGATATTCATAGTGGCCCTCCAAAGCAGTAAAACAATTCCCAGGTTAGTAAGCTGTAGAACAGAAAAATAAAAAATTCCTAAAGAAAAATCCTATTCAACGTCATTGGCAAAAGGATGTGACAATGAATCCTGCAAATGTGTAAAACTTGGGAACATGTATTAAAAAACAGTGTTTTGGTTTCAAATTCCAAACTAGCAATCACACCTGAAATGAACCACTGCTTTCAATCTACAATTACATCACACTAGAAGCATGCATAATTACCAGAATTGCACACCATGCTGCCAAAGAAATCACAAGTGGAATATCTATATCCATGATTCAAAGAGTATTTCGCATTGGGTTCTAATGTTAAAGTGCCACTGGATTCCACATGGCCTCCTTTTGTTTCAAACCAATAATCATCTATTAAACAATTAAACATCCAGGATTCTGACTCACAACATGCTACATACTGCTAATTGAGCATAATGTAAGCTGTACAACAGAAACTAACCTGTGCTTACTCTAAAACGACAGTCACACCAAACTTTTCGGAAAAAAAATATTTTCTGATACACGCTGCGAAAATATATATATACACAAACACTTTTAATTGATTAAAAAGGCTGTGCTGTATAAAACTGGATGCTGCAACACCACTCTAATGTGTGTCTTGTTATATCTTGCATTTTCTGAAAAGCTCATCCTGTATCGATCTTCTATCAGTCAATGTTCTTTATGTGAAACAAATTCACAGGAGTTCATCCTACTTAAACTTTGGGGTGCAGCAACATGCAAAATTTCATACTGAGCTTGCTTTACCGGTGGCCACCATACACATGCCTGCCTTTGTTTCCTGGCCTTGTTCAATGGTCAGAATTAACGAGGTTTCATTGCAATAGTAATAAAATAAATAAAACATTTTAATGAAGAAAACAAAAAGAAGAAACGCAACTTCACAGTCTCTATCATAACACCCAATGCATTTATATTATCACTTATTATATACATGATTTGGAAAGTGAAGGGGGACTGTAACTGCATTCAGTTCCATATATATATAATATAAGTCAAAACAAGCACCAAAAGAAAAAAGTTTTAAAAACCCACCATATGATTTATTGTAATCAGTCTTGAGCATGACGATGCCTCCAGGTGTTATAAGATTACAGTGTTATATCTGAAACCCCCAATGTAGCATCTAAGCCCAGTTTAGCTGCGCTGAAGGAAGTCAATTTGACTGCGATATTTATAACTATAGTTAAGGATGTAGCTGTGCTGCAATAAAACATCATAATGTGTTGCTAAACCTTCAGAGGAAAAGATGTAAGACGAGCAGCATCTTAACCGCTGTTATGGTTATGTCAATGCAGACGTCTGCGAGGTGCCGTTTCATGACAGACTGAGTCTATTTACCGCATGACCTTCCATGATTCTATACGTTGCAAGGAAAACGCTCGGTAATCAGAGCAGCCATGTCAGGTGGTCTTTAGCAAATGTTTAGGGAGTTGAGTGTAAAAAAAGATTAATTGCGATTCCAGGAAACAATGGCAGGACGTCTCGAGAGAACTGTGTTATGAGATTTGGGCATGACAGTACATCGAGTGTGCAGCTTTCACACCATTACCTTCACGTTCAGAAGTCTGACAGCTCAGATGCATAGTAAAGGAATATCGGATAATGGCAATGTGCAGTTTTTGTTTTAAGGCAAAGCAGGCAAAGGTTAAATAGCATTAGATTTATTGATGTAGTCTTTGCAATCTAGTTGCTAAAGGAATACTATAATAATAGTATCTTAATTGCCCTTGGCAACCAGATGTAGGCTGTGGCAACCCCTTATTAGTATTACTATTATTATTATTATTATTATTATTATTATTATTATTATTATTAATGTTGTTGTTGTTTTGTTTTTTTTTTCCATTTTTTTCCATTTTTGAATAATTTATAATTATTATCCACATCAGACAATAATTAACATGATCAAAGTTATTTTGCAAGCCATGTACAACATAAAGTGGGTATAAAAAGTCTACACACCCTGTAAAAGACCCAGTTCTGGTTAAAGAAAAGCAGCTCGAAATCATATTGCTTCCATCACCATGCTACAGTTTAGGTCTGGTGTATTTTTAGTTATGTGTTTGTTTGTTTTTTGTACAAAACTCCTGGTGGATTAGAATTAAAGTATAATAGCTTTTGGACCACAACACAGATATTCTTGTCTCTCTAGATCTCCTGGTAAGTTTTTTATCTGTCCTTATACTCACTTTAAGGGACATCTTGTTTTTGATGATATCACTGTGTTGCTATGGTTTCATTAAATGTTAATGAGTTACATTAACAATATTTCATGGCACTTCTGATGCTTCAGAAATTGTTTATACCCCTGTCCTGACTGACAGCTTTTAACAACTGAGATACCATGCTTGCTCTGTAAGATCTGGACCACAATTTCAGAAGTCAGATGAAACCTAGAAGATATGAAGCAAATCCTACAGAAACTGCTGATTTTTATTCAGGTTTCCGATGAAAGTCGTTTGATAATTATTTCTGAATGTGACTGGTTCATTCTAAGCATATTGTACATCCCTGTTTGGTAGGGGGTGTAAGGTTACACGTATTCGTACCAAAATACTTCGATACAGGTTTTCGGTATTGCAATCCTTTTTACATGAGGAACATAGTTAAAAAGTTCAGGAACGTATTAAGTGGCGGACCACAAGTTTGTTTAGTTTCTGGCTCATGTTTTTTTTTATTATTATTATTATTAAACTTGAAATCACACAAAACAATGCCAGGGGTATAAAAAAGAAACTAGAGTTAGTGCAGTCCCTGTGGCTATTTGCTCCTTAACGGAAATACGATTTGTTTTGCACATGAATGAAAATTGCTAAAGAATCCATAGCATTTTGTGTTATTTATTACTGCAGAAAATACAATACATTAATAAATAAATTGTATTTTCTGCAGTAATAAATAACACAAAATGCTGTCAACATGTATACCCATCTATCTTTATTTATTTATTTATTTATTTATTTATTTACTGTATATTATCAGCATGAACCAAAAAAATTTAAACAGACAGACCATCTGTGTTATCGTTTCCATTTTTCCTAGTTAATTATTATTATTAATTATAATACTTTTTTTATTTTATTTTGTTAGTTAAATATTATTATATATTCTGTTTCATTCTGTTGGTTTGTTTCTATTTGCTTTAGTAAAGCTTTACATTTTAAAATATAGTAGCATAGCTAAATTAGCATGTAGGCATAAATAGTTGGATCTGTGTGCTGTGGTGGACAGTAGGCTGTAATAACATTTCTGTTTAGTTAACTTGTCAAAGAACCTGCCTGGAACATATAATGATAAAAGTTTGTGGACACCTGACCATAAGATTTGTATGTGATTTTTTTAACATCCCATTCCACATTTAGTCCCCACACGCGGTTTTAATAACTTCCACTCTCCTGGTAAGATGTTCCACTAGATTTTGGAGTGTACTTGTGGAGATTTGTTTTCATTCAGCCACAAGGGCTTTAGTAAAGTTAGGTACTGATGTATCAGTGTTCCAAGTCATCCCAAAGGTGTTCAGTAGGGTTGAGGTCAGAGCTCTATAACAGGCCTCTCACGATTTTCCACTCCAAACCATGTAAACTATAGCTGGGGGTTTGTGCACGTGTATTGTCATACTGGAACAGGTTTGGGTCTCCTAGTTCAATTAAAGGGAAAATTGAATGCTACTGCATCCAAAGGCATCCATACTAACCAAATGTTAGTAAACTGTTTTTTTGGGGAACAGTTTGGTAAAGGACCACACATGGGTAAAAAAAGTTAAGTGTCCTGACATCGATGTGCAGTAACTGAAACATGTTTGCACATCTATGTCGGACTTCTGTCAGGCAATCAGAATCAAGAATCAAACAGTGCTGTAGTATAACCATTTCTAAAGGGCATAATTTGTAATACATTATGTACTGGAACAGCAAGGGAGAGATGATGCAGCAAAAGTTTAAGGAAGGAGATAAAAAATCTTAGGAAAATACAGTGCCCCGAGCAAAGAGGGATCACAACCAGAACATTTCACCAATGCTGTGGGAGGACTGGAGGAGTCAACTGCACATTTATGTTGTGTTAAGCTTCACAATACGTGTTGAACCTCACAGGACACTAAGACTTCCAAAAGTACAACAATGCCCTTTATACAATAGTGCTCAAATATAACACCAAAAATAAAGACATCAATGAAAAAATATGTGCCTTATTATGCAAAATATGCCACAATGCAGCCATGTAACTTTCACTCTCTTCCCAAAATCACAATCTGCCCTGGTCCTCTTAGAAATGTAGTGTGCTTTAAAAATCCCAAAAACATGTATAAACTATAAAAATAAAATGCAGTATATAGACAAAAGTTTGTGGACACCTGAAAATAATATCACCATGTACTTTAAGATTTCACATTTAGTCCCAATTTCTGTTTTGATAACCTTCACTCTTCTGGAAAGATGTTCCACTTGATTTTAGAGTGTACTTGTGGAGATTTGTGCTTATTCAACCACAAAGGCGTTAGTAAAGTCAGGTACTGGTGTAGGTAAGGAGGCCTGGGTGCAGTCAGCGTTCTAATTCAATCCAAAGGCCATCAGTAGGGTTAAGGTCAGAGTTCCCTTTCAGGAACTCAAGCTGTGTCGAAACGCTTTGGGAACGCCTTACATTGTTAACGCTCTGAATCATGTGTAAAATCCGGCCAGACTTCTGACTGTGTGTTCCTTCTTGCCCCGCTTCATTCAGGGGGGATACACACAGCCGATGTGTTGTTTGCTTAGCTTAGGAGCATGCTTAGTCGGCTTTTGAGGGAGTCAACTGTTAGCATTTTTTGCCGTGTGGCTATGCGCTCTCCCTTGTGGCTCACGTCCCACTCTCGCTGAGGCAAAGCAACTCTGAAGGTCACGGGGCTCGCAGGCCAACCTAGCAGAAGGCATAGAGACGGATGAGTCCTCTCCAGCCTCTCCTGCTGGGCCAAGCTCCCGTTTCCTGAGGAAAGCACTCGCTTTGGTGGTTTCTTCTTCCAGCGCGTGTAACGCAGAGCTCCGTATTTCTGCCTTCAAGGAGGGAGAATTTTCGGATGCTAGCGAGCCCACGGACTCCTCACAGCCTGTGCTGTTCGAGGAGCTCCTGGAGGTAGTGACGCGGGCCGTCGATAAACTCGAGATAGCTTTGCCCGAAGAGAAGCAGAAGCAACGTGTTCCCAGCAAGCTGGATGAGTGTTTTCTGCATTCCGCGGCACAGCCTATGCCCCAGGCCCCACACACCGAGGTGTCTAGGTCTTGGGAGACCCCATATACCCCATTTGCTATATGGCAAATGGGAATATAGTAGGGTTCAAGGAGTGCGGCTGTTGGGAGATGCCCAGGGTTAAAGAAACTCTAGCTGGCTATCTTTCCCCAGGTGATGCATCACTAAAGGCTCCGGTATTGCCTACAAAAGCCACTTTGGCTCTAGTAGTTAGGGCTTACGTGGCAGCAGGTCAGGTCAGGCCTCCACATGGTGAGTGTGTTGCAGGCATACCAGGCTGACCTGCTATGAGAGATAGACAAGGGATTTAGCTCTGGGGCTGACGATTTAGGACCGCTTGCTACCTAACCCTCAGGGCCACCAAGTTACGACGCGGGCCGTAGGTCGGTCCATGTCAGCTCTAGTTGCCACAGAAATGCTTCGGTGGCTTGTAAGCGGAGATTTCCGAAAGGGACAAGGCTTTCCTTTTGATAGCCCCGGTGAGTTCTCCTGGCCTTTTCAGGTGACGCTGTAGGTAAGGGCGATTGGCGACAGGTTCAGGAGACCATGGCGGCGTTTCATTGGTACTTCCCCGCCGCTCTCATGGGGCTGCTCAGTGGGCGCAGCCCCAGCCTGGCACGGCAGGGGAGCGTGAAGCCTAAAAGCAGCCGGAATCGAAGGGGCCGGCCAACCTGAGGCTGGTCCTCTCCTCGAACAAACAGGCAGTGGTGCAGCGGCCCTGACAATCAGGGCGCCCTATTTCGAGGAGGGTGGTTTACACCTCATTATACGGTGCCTGTACCTTTTCGACACCACCAGGAGGCCAGAATGTTAGCTTTTCCACAAGACGTGCCTCAAAAGGTCGCTGCGGATGAAAGTGACCCGCCCTCCTCAGGAGGTTCCAACAGCTGCGGGGCATTGCTCCAGCCACTCTGAGAGGGTCAGAGACCAGCCTCGAGAGGCTGCCAGACGTATTTCGGTGGGTCCTGCACACAGTAAAGAGGGGTTACTCGATTTAGTTCGGGTCCTTTCTTTCCCGGTTCTACGAGCTGTGTCCCAACATGGTGGGACACAAGCAGGCTCTGGTCCTGGAACAGGATGTACGCACTTTCCCTAGGGAAAGGGGCCATCGGGGTGGTTCCTCTCTTAGTCAGAGAGTCCGGCATCGAGATGTCATTCTCGCCCATTTGAAGGAATTGGGGTTAAGACTAAACGCAAAAAGTGTGGACTCGTGTGTGGACTCATCCGTGTTGCGGGCACAATTGTCTCCTGCCCGGATCGAGGTCATTTTCATGGCAGTGAAGAGAGTAAAAGCAGGCCAGTCACTTACTGTGAAGCAGTTCCAGAGGCTGTTTGGTCTCATGGTGGCAGTGTCGAACGTCATCCCACTTGGCCTCCTCCATTTGAGACCTCTCCAGTGGTGGCTCAGAGACAGAGGGTTCTCCCAAAACTGCCATCCGTTCCGTATGATCAAGGTCTCACGGCAAACCATTAGAGCATTAGAAATATCAAAAGAACCTACTTTCCTTTGTCTAGGCCCTGTCCTGGGAGCTCCTTGTCGTCGGGTAACATAATGATGTGTCTGTGTAGGAAGTCGGAGCAGCTGTTTGTCTGCTATGGCTCTCATAGGAAAGGTTTTCCGGCTAATAAGCAGACGCTTAGCAGATGGATTGTGGATGCCATTTCTCTACGGCCTGGTCCGCTGGAGTTTCTCTTCAGGAAATTTTTAACGCTGCGGGCTGGTCCACCCCACTGACCTTTGTCAGGTTTTACGATCTCGACATCAGAGCCACTCCCGGCTCCTCTGTCCTAAATGCCGGTTGTGCTCAGACACACTAGGCAGGGACTGGTCAATATTGCGTGATTGGACACTTGTTTCCAAAGCGTTTTAACGCAGCTCAAGATCCTGAAAGGGAACATCACTAGGTGAAGTATGTAACCGTAGTTCCCTGAGGAACTGAGAGCTTCGTCAATAGTCCATACTGACTATATCCCTGCAGTGCTTACCTTCTCTTTTTTCAGAAGCTAATGTCACTTCAAGTCAAGTCAAGTCAAGTTTATTTGTATAGCGCTTTTCACAACAGACATTGTCTCAAAGCAGCTTTACAGAAAACAACAGTGAAGGTGAATGGTGTGCGTTTGTCCCTGATGAGCAAGCCGTGGCGACAGTGGCAAGGAAAAACTCCCTTAGATGATATGAGGAAGAAACCTTGAGAGGAACCAGACTCAAAGGGGAACCCATCCTCATATGGGTGACATCAAGAGTTTGGTCATAAATCTTTCAACAATACAGAACAATTTGTGATCATCATAGATCCAGCATCAGCTTCTCCATGCCAGGGCCTTTAAACACTCGGCATCTACTTCTCCATGATCATCCATAGGTCCATAATCTTCACGAGGTGGGACGTGACTGGAGCTGGCCAAACCTCAGGATGCCTCGGGATGGGGAGAGAAAGAGAGGCAGTGGAGAGGAATTAGCGTAGCTGCTGTTCATGATATTAACAGCACAAGTTGATAATGTGCATGTGATCATATATTCTGGATGTGTGATGTGTGTTATGTGTAGGCTTTGCTAAAAAGATTTGTTTTTATTCTACACTTAAACTGGGAGAGTGTATCTGAACCCTGAACACTGTCAGGAAGACTATTCCAGAGTTTAGGAGCTTCCATCGCTCACGCATTTTGTAGCTTCCTGGTTTACGCGAAGTTACCCGCCAATGACGTCACGACTGCCTATTTGACAGACTTTACACATGATTCAGAGCGTGACCAACGCAAGCCGTTTCCAAAGCGGTTCGACAAAGCTCTCCTATTGACGCTTTAAAGCAGGCCACTCAAGAGCTTCCTCTCCAGCCCATGTAAAGCATATCTTCATGGAGTTTGCCTTGTGCACAGGAGCATTAGCAAGCTGGAACAGGATTGGGTCCCCCTAGATTAAGTAAAGGATAATTTACTGCTACTGCATCCAATGACATCCAATACAATTGTGTAGTAGAAGTAAGAAGTAAAAGTCAGGTGTCCATATAATGCATATTAAGTAGCAAAGTAAAAAAAAAATTTGCTGCCTTTCAATCAACCAACACTTCTACAGGACTCCGAACTAAGTTTAATTACACAGCAGGTCATTAACTGCATTGCACACTGCTGACATGAATCTGATAATCTGTCACAGCTTGAGAATATTATCAAGTGCATATGTTAAACAAATGAGACACCCAAAGTAATACAACCTGATGCTGTTGGATACATTTATTTTTCCGTTTTCATTCTTTGCAATTGTTGTATGTCATATCTGCATTTCAGGCCCATTTTTATTTTTATTTACAAATTAGACAATAATAACAATAAACAATAATAATAAACCCTAAGGCTCCGTATTGAAATGTATTTTGCCTGTCATGTGTGCATGAGGTGAACCATTGTTCCACGATAGATCTAAGGGACACCTATTTCCACACACCAGCATATTGTGAGGTGCAGACACCGAGCGGGATAGAAAGAGAAATCCAGTGCGATGTTTGAGACCCAAAGCCATGGGAAAGCCAGGGGTTGTGCACCTCACTATACGGTGCCCGCCCCTGGCACCCTCAGGGAGCTGGTTCGTTAACCTTGCCACTCTCGGTGCTTCAGGACACAGCCAGCTCCAGTGAACACTCTCTTTGCTCTCCGGAAGGCACCGTAGCGGACATGGGAGGGTTTGCCGCCTCTTAGAATTACAGTGTTGCAGGCATACCAAGCCGACCTGCTGCGAGAGCTGGATGTGGGAGACATCATGGGCGGCCTGGTGCAATAGCTTCACCGTACGTCGGACCTCAAAGAGGTGGCTAAGGCCATCGGCCGGTCTACTGGCTCCTCTGTCCTTCGAAATAGCTGTGCTCATACACACTAGTCAGGGACTGGTCAGTCTGGTGGTATTGGGCTCTCCTTCCCCAAGCATTGCAACACAGCTCGAGTTCCTAAAAGGGAACGTCTCTAGGTTACGTATGTAACCCTTGTTCCCTGAGGGAATGAAACGCTGCGTCGCCTTGCCTCCATGAGCTTTTTATAGCTTCCTGGTCGTGACTGGTCAGCCCACGCATTCTATTGGACTGATTGGACCTACTTTCCCCTCAGGGAACTAGGGTTACATATGTAACCTATACATGTTCCTGTTGTAGCTAATTGTAGTCATGCTGTTAAAATAGCACAAAACAAGTAGGAAAAAGTGAAAAAATAATTGTGGTCAGGATTGTCACCACCGGTGCCATCTGGTATTTTATAGACACCAAAACAATCCATTAAGTCACAAATGCCTCCAACTTTCCAGCTCAGAACATGCTCAAATAAACTGATACAGGTTTATTGTACAGTAATGAGACATGTGTGCTATCAGTAAAGCTTTACACTACTGTCCAAATGGAATCAATATACCAACATTAGTGACTTACTACTAAAGAAACTGTAGATGTTCCTTACCTTAGCAAGCATGATATCATGGTAAGAGATTATTTGTGAATGAAAATATATCGCAACACAATCCAGCTTCTCTACAGTATGTCTCTCTTTTACACAATCCAGGTGTTAGATACTTCATAACATTGTGTACTCATCGCTTTCTTCCTTGTTTTGAAACACTTAGATTTTGCAAGAGCTTTATTGGCATGCAGGAAGAGCCTTTTCTGTAACACAGCAGAGTCACAGCAGGTGCTGAGTAGGTCTGTTGGGACGTATCCAGGAATCACTGTCAGTACAGTCAGGGGGGATAAAAAGCACAAGCTGACAAGTTTATTACATCAAATCCTTAATCGTGGAATCAAAATACAGAAAAAGGAAACAACTGAAACCCCACAGACTAAAGCAATATATCTATAACTGGGAAGAAAAACACTGGAAACACAAACCCAAGATAAAGCAGACTTAATAAAGAAAGGAAACAAGCTGAGGAGTAAAAAACCACAGGTGAGATGTACTATATATTTTCATTGAAACCAGACGATGTTTATGTAAAACAGTTACAATTGGTGCCATATTACACTCATGTCAGCTCTCTCCTATATACATTAAGGAACATCTACACTTTATGCGCAAAAAGATTGGGACACCTGACTTTCCCAGCCATATGTGTTTCTTTCCTAAATTGTTACCACAACATTAAAGCTATACAGTTGTAAAAGGATCTTTTTGGATGCGGCAGAATTAATGTTTCCCTTTACATGAACAAGAAGACCCAAACCCTGTAAAGATTCTGTAAAGATATGGTTTATATAGGTTGGAGTGGAAGATCTTGAGTGACCTGCTAAAGAGCATTGACCTCAAACTTGCTGAAAACCTTTGGGATGAATTGGAACGCTGCACCCCAGGTCTCAGCACCTCACCTAAATCAGTTCCTGACTTTACTAACACTATTGCCGCTGAATGAGGACAAACATCCACAATCACATTTCAAAATCTATTGGAAAAGTAAAGGTATAACAGGCAAACAGTGACTGAATGTAGAATGGAATGTTCAAACATCACATAGGAATCTTATGGTCAGCTGTCCACAAACCTTTGTCCATTGTGTGTATAATATGCATAATATAATCTGTCTGATATTAGTAATGAATTTAACACAAAGGCTGCTCCTACGACGAACCACAATCTGTGTGAAAGTTCAAATTGCAAACGTCTCTGCTTCATTTGAAGTCTGGAATTAAACTGTTCTATTTTTTGGTCAGCTCTGGCGTCTGTGGTAAAATCAAATGTCAAAAACCCAAATGCACCAGGTTTGCCAGATGTGATGACAAGATATGCAGTATATAAGCAGTAGTTGAACTTGCTCTCTGCCTTCTTTTTATTGAAAACATTATTTTATCTTGTTGTTCTAACGATGAAAATCAATACAAGAAAAAAGAAAAAAGAAAAAAAACCTTTTGGATGAATGCAGGATAATGGTGCACCTGGCAACACGGCTCGTTTCGAGCAACACGCAAGGTGCTAATTAAACCTGATATGCGGTGGCGGAAAAAAAAAATCATGTGCAAAACCAGTCAAACTAAAATGCATATGAAACCTGGCACACAGCTTGATACCTCAAGCCCTAAGTACTGTACATGTTTACTAGCCACTCGACATCTCAGCAGCATGATTCCTGAGTAAAAAGGATTTGTCATCTTTTCTTTGATAAAAATTGCTGTGCAATTTTATTATTTGTTTTTACAGCAAACTAGTGTTTTATTTTTTAGATTAATATTTAGAGCAGTGCATTGATTTAACATAAAATACCAGAAAAAAAAAGAAAATATATATATATATATATATATATATATATATATAAATTTAACACATCGCACAAATTTAATTACTGTCGCAAACATTTTGTTAGTGGATTTGTGAATAACTGCTCATCTACATGTTAAATGACTGAGTTTGCAAATGACATGGTCTCCAAAAGCCAAACAGAATTAATCATGGCAATGTTTCTGGTCTCTTGCCAGTATGCACCATTGGAGAGTTAAAAGTGAAAAAGCGAGTGTAGCCATGACTCACTCACCCCATATATTCACTTAAATCATTAGTCATTGTTTAATAATGTATTAATCATTACACTGTACATGCACACAAATTCCATTGACCATGTTCTGTTTACTGCAAGTGGGTGTTTTGTTAGTTTCAACATTTTTAAAAAGCTTTTCATGGTTTCATCTCCCTGTTTCTCTAGTGCACTTGAGGACTTGTTTATAGCCAGTGGTCATAGCGAATGAAGGTGGAATATTGGCACTGTTTTCTATCATTCTTGTCAAACTGCTACAAAAACAATGCTTTCCTTAAATTGAATTGTCTTGACAAATGATTTTAATACGTTTTATTATTTTGTGCAGCCCTCTTACATACCTGTTCTAATAAAAACAATGATGTATTTATGACAGACTACTCCTTTAATGCCTATTGAGCCCACATTTGTGTAATAACCAGAAAAATCCCGGCAATACAATGGGACATTTTGGACAGCACAATGATTTTCCACTGTGCACCTGTCCAAAGTGTCGGTTTGTCATGTTTCTGCACTGCTTGTCATATTGTACCTACCCTGGTCAAGTCTACGTGATGTTATTGTGAAGTGGAAATGTCTTGCCTTGGCTGAAATAAGCACTTCTGTCTGTAACTGTCTGTCAGGAGACAAAAAGTAAGGGTTGCCATAGCGGAGAAGTCATACAATCGTTTATGATTACACAGAACACAACTCTGCTTTTTTTCCCCATAACCTTATCTCTGTTAGCACCTTAGCAAGAAACCTTTTGATCAAGGCATAAGTGTGACTGATAAGCAAATTCAGGAAAATTCAATTCATTTCGACGTTGTCAAAAAAGCAGCTGAATCTGAAGGATGTCTCAAGCCCTAATGAGAGGCAGTGGTGGAGTCAAACTCCCTGATACATCATGAGGAAGAAACCGTGCAAGGAACCAAACCCCAAAGAGAACTCTTGCTCTGCTAGCTGACACCAAAAAAAAAATGCGATTATAAATCGTTACAGTGTACGATTGTACAAAAGTAAAGGCAAATTTATCAAGAGACGTCAGACCAAGAACCTCTTAGAGTGGAACCTTTTCTGTGGGAAACATTGGTCATCTCAGTTGATGTATCGCTCCAATAAGCACTTCCTCCACAGAGCCCCAAACCCATCTTCTTCAGGTACTTTTGGGATTAATTGAAGTGCAAGCCCCAGTCACGCAACATCACTGCATGACCTTACTAGTGTTTACGACTTAAGGCAACCGAGAAACACACAAACTACTTAGTAAGACCATTAATTTTTCAGAGAAATGTTAAGACAAGCAGATCTACAAGTAACAACAAGGTCTAAAAGTTATTTTACACATTTAGTTTCACAGTAAATCATATAACTATACACATTTAAAAGAAATACCTGTAAACCCGTTCATTTATGCAGTTATCAAATCAGTAAATTTTCATCATGTGGCAGTAGCACAAAGCAAAAAATCACAAGCATACAGGTCAATATGTTTAGTTCATGTTCACATTAAATATCAGAATCAAGAAAATGTGATCTGTTAAGTATCTTAGAATTTCATCCTGGGATTTTCATGTTTTAAATAGGGTCCCTGGTGGTCTAGTGGTTAGGCTGCGGCGCTCTCACCGATGCGGCCTGGGTTCGATCCCCGGTCAGGGAACCGACCCCAGCCACTCTCAGTGCCGGTCCCAAGCCCGGATAAATGGGGAGGGTTGCGTTAGGAAGGGCATCCAGCGTAAAAACATGTGGATGATCTGCTGTGGCGACCTCTGATGGGAGAAGCCGAAAGAAAGTTTCATTTTCATGTGTTAAATAGAATGGCACAGAAAACAAAAAAAAATCCAGTGGAACAGTAGTTTTGCTATTAACCCATATAACATGGCTACATAGTTGATATTTATATACCTATGTCTTCTACAGTATCATTGATGTCTGTTCTAAACCAAACTTCAAAACAATCTGTTTTTCCATCCACTGCTAGCATCCAGCTGTTTAAAATCCCAACCCCTGAGTCACCTCTGTAGAAAGAGACCCAGACAGGCTCAGATTTGAGCCTACACACCTGATATAAATAATGATTAGAGGGAAAAAAAACTATCTACATTCAAAGCCCAGAAGAGTACACACACAGAAAGAAAGAGAGAGAGAGAGAGAGAGAGAGAGAGAGAGAGAGAGAGAGAGAGAGACAGAGACAGAGACAGAGAAAGAGAAAGAGAAAGAGAGAGAGAAATTGAGAAACAACTTTGTCTAATGCAATAACAAGTAGAGACAGGGGAGACAGAGGAGTGGGCTTTTTCTGAGACTATGTAGAAGCATCTAAGCTTCGAAAATTCAAAGTAAGCCTCTATGTGCATATGTTTCAACCTACTGTAACATATTCCTCAGCTGGAGACAGAAAACAGGTAAGAGGTAAGAAACCTGGAGACCAGAAACTGTGATTTTCTTTGCTTTTCTGCAAGCGATAAGCACAGCTAATTTCAAACATATTAACTTGATAATGTTCTCTTGTCAGCAATTAGAATAAAAAGAAAATTTTTTTTTTTTTTCAGCTACCAAAGTCTACCAATCTATGGAAGCTCTAAACCACCATACTGTGTTGCTATTTCAAGTGATTTTTTTTATTGCCATTGTCAAAGATGGCTCAGGCACATGCAAATGTATGTAAGCAGATGTAATGATTCAATGCAAATTAAACCAAATAGAAAAAAAAACTGGCACAGGTCATGGCATTCAGCAAACAGAGTTAACAGATCAGACAGGAAATCAAAGGCTTGGTAACCTCAGATGCGCAAGGACAAAGCTAAGAGTATACTTTGTGGAATTTGTTTGTCTCTTTCTTTTTTCTTCATTCAAAGCATGTGAATAAGCGCATCAGATTTAAAGATTTCTAGTTCATGACGGTCATGTTTGAATGCTGTGATGACTGCTGATCATCTGGAATGTGTTGGGATCTTACATTGATTTGCAAAGACTAATGAATTTCAATATTTCAATATTTATTTGATGAATAATTATATTTTCATTATACAAGCCCTGCCTTCACTCTCTAATTGTCAGGAAAAAAATGAATAGGAGTATTCAAAGCAATGACCATCTATTCAAAAAAGAGAAAATTTAAAATCATTTAAAATGTATTTAATAACACTACTGTATAGCTTACAGTCTTCCTTTTACATATGCCTCTATATGAAATGAACTCCTCGAAACCTGAAAATTGGTACTACTGAAATGATTACTACTAGGATTTCTCACTAATGGGTGCAATTATTGTGTCACTATTATATCATTACAGAAAATGGAGAAGTGTTTGCAGCACTCAGCTTAATAGCTTCATGTGGTTACATAATAGGCCTGAGCTGATATTTAATACTATGTCACAATATTTGCATTATGCTTCAGTGTGATTTGCTATCTTGATCTATCTATCTATCTATCTATCTATCTATCTATCTATCTATCTATCTATCTATCTATCTATCTATCTATCTATCTATCTATCTATCTATCTATCTATCTATCGAGTGATCATTTAAGAACTACCTTTTCTTCATTAAAGAGCAATACTATTTATATAAGAGAAAATAAGACAGGTCTCTTAAAATTAACAAGTAATTTGTTTCCCAACACATTTCTATTGCTAAAATTGCAATCTGTGAAAACTAATCCTATTTAGTGCATTAATTGCCATATCACATCAAAATGCAAATACAATATATAAACAAAAATATCAAAAATCTAAATATTAAAATCAGTTTCAAATAACTCTAAAAAAAAAGAGTAAATGCACTGTATAGTGTTTTCTTTATGTTTTAGATCCCACATTTTGAAAACGTTCTGTTGTGTTCTTCTCCTTGACCCTCGCTGTTTTCTCTCTGTTCCTTAATTTTTCATTCTGCAGCATTGTCTGTGTTTACCTGTTCAGGGGTCTCATTTATTTAAACATGGTGTACGCACGAAATGAGGCCGAAAACGTGCGTATGCCACTTTCCACACAAAGTGCCATACACACGTTTCCGGCCATGTTTTGTGAGTATGCCACATTTATAATTAAAACCCCAGAGCAGTCCAGAGTTTAGCGGGTGGTGCGTCAGTAATAATGGTCCATGGGGAAACACAGTGCTCAGTGTGTAGTTAAATGGATTAAATGTATTTTCTGTATTCAAGTTAATCGAGGTATCATTTCAGCCATAGTGTGTATATATATATCAGTGGCAGGCCATGAATTTGGTACCTGAAACTTCAGTGAGGACTTACCTGACTTAATTCACCTCTTAATACAACCGCAATCACGTCGCAATTATAGAAATACTGTACAAAAATGCAATATCACAACGCGTGGCATTACAGAAAGAGAGGCATTTTACATATGGAGGGTGAATACCATTTTACTACAGCAAGAAACCCAAACCTCTACACTACAAACTACTACAACCACAACTGTTTTACTAGACAAACTTGGCTGTAAAATTTTCCCTCTGACCAACCAATCAGAGGACGGAAAAATGCTGGGCCAGCTAGCTGGCACTGTGAGGCGAATATGAAATCGGATTGGACAAAAAAATCTAACATCCACATACACGTACTGGAAGCAGTGCAGCCAAGAGAAACGCAACAAAATGAAGAAAATAAACTGTTGGGAATAAATTAATAAAATTTCATGGAACAAATATTTGAATTTCTGTTGTAAATGTAGGCCAGTGCTTCTGATAGTGTTTAGGCCAGCAGAGAAGGTTTTGCTGGCCCTGACCGCCCACCAAATCATCAAATCCTGCTCCATATTGATCTAAAAAAAATAAGTTAAATACTAATAACAATGCCTGAGTCCCTGGTGGTCTAGTGATTAGGATGCAGTGCTCTCACTGCTGCGCCCCGGTCATGGAACCAACCCCAGCCACTCTCAGTGCCGGTCCCAAGCCCGGATAAATGGGGAGGGTTGCGTTAGGAAGGGCATCCAGCGTAAAAACGTGCCAAATCAAACATGTGGATGATCCGCTGTGGCGACCCCTAACGGGAGAAGCCGAAAGAAAGTTTACTGTTAAAATAAACTATTAAAACTGGATATTTTTCCTGCACAGGGTTTTCTCTGAGAAAGAAAAAATGCACAATGCTAAGCCCACCCCAACATAACCAAGCACGCCAGTACGTTCCAATCAATCACTACTACCACTACTAATTTAGCAGTAGTGTACGATTGCGGTATTGTGATAAATTTCTATGACCTGCGTCAGTATTCATGCAAATTTCTTGCTCGTCTGTGTTATTGTTTATTGTATTGTTGACTTAAAAGTCATTAATAAATAAACAGCCATCAATATCACTGTGTGACAACAGAAGAATCTTAAACAATAAAAGAAAACATTGTTTACTCCGGGAGTGCACATTCTATTTCAATCCTATCTGCACAAAGCCCTCCCCCTTAGATTTCTACCATAATCACATTCTACTTGGCCGTTTATGACAGAGTTGTAAAATGTAAAATGCTGCCATGCCAAATAGCATCAGCTGCTGATTTGATGATGATGCAAGAATGATTCAAAACGGAGCAACCAAGTGACGCAACAGAAAAGCATATCGTCGTGATACTGGAATCCGGACACTTTTAAGGCGAGAGTCCAAGAGAACAAAACCGGGCCTGCTGTCTGAGTGGGAGGGATAGTATGGTATACTATTAATCAGAAGGCTACTAGCCGATTGTTGGTGTCTGCGAGCTAAAAAAAGTGAAAGAATGCATATAGCATTTCTTTCCAGTGTTTTCAGATACGCAGTTCAAAAAGATGCACTGGTTAGTTTCACATGTCTCAGGACATATGTTCTAATCTTCACCCTTCTCGGTTGGTAGTTGGCCTGTCAACATCAGAAAAGCAGGCTATTCAATCGGAATTGGTAAAAAACTAAATGGGGAAAAATTAGGAAAAAAATAGGAACGAAGAGTCACATCACAACTAATTTCCAAGCACTGCTGCCGTTTTGTTGATTGCCATTTAAGAAAGAGCTAGATATAAAGTCAAATCCTGACACGGCAAATAATTTAGCAATCTGTTAATGCACAAAGCTTACAGCTTGTTTTAGGCACCTGGATCGATAAGCTATAAACTTTCAATGCTCAGGCCCAACAGCAACCTATGAGTTTTATTTCTGTTTGTGTTATTATGTTGTTGTTTTTTCCACAGCTGATTGTTTTTCCCCTTCACAAGAATAGTGTGGCTTTTAGCACTAGCCATTTTCTACTGAATTCCAATTTGTCTACATTTGTGTGCAGTGAAAAAAAAGATGCTATAGTATCTGAAATATGTAATATCTGAAATATGTAGTATCTGAAATATGTAATATCTGAAATATGTAGTATCTGTATTCGACTTTATTCTGTATTGCTGGAAACAGACCAGATCTTTTCCCTATAAGACATGTTTAAAAGACCCATAGTGTTTATATTAGAGTCTGGGCCAAAATGTTTATGTTGGAGGGCGTACGTGCAGCTTCTGAAAGCCCCTACGAGCCGACTGTACAACAAGACATGCTTACTGTCCATATGTGGTGATGTTCCTTATGCTAAACATTCTGGAGAAATGAGCTCACTTACAACTTGTATGTTTTGAGATGCGGACAATAGCAACGGCTCAGATATATAGACGAGACAAGGACGTTAGATCGGGAGGACGGTTCGTTTGGCTCTGAACCCCTCCGAGCAAATCCTGGGTGCTCGTATCAAGATGCTGAACCTTCTGTAAATAAACCTGGTTTGCAAGAAAGACGGTGTCTACAGAGATTTCTTCTAAGCAACAGCTACTCTCCTGCACAACCCGAAATATACATCAATGCCTTGATCGCACTGCTTTCAACAATTATGTTTCATTATGGTTCATGTTCTTAGTAATAATAAGAGCAAAAAATATTGAGCAGTTGAGAATGAATGGATGTATCAGTTTTCAGAATTAGCTCTGTATTATTAGCTTGTATTTTATTCCAGCTATAAACCTATAAAACTATAAAGTGTGAGCAAAACTGTATGTAGTTTTAATCAGTACCATTTTATATACACTTCTTTATAACTATGATTAAGATGATCAGGATTTACACTTACTGTAGCACTTTAAAGAGGTAGGCAAGTTGCATTTGTAAAGCAAATAAAAAGAAAAAAATAAATAAATCGTAAACCAAGAGACAATATGCAATATATGAATATTCTTTAGTGGTTGTTGCATGAGTTATTTAAACATCCCACTGCATATTTAGTCACCATTTAGTCCTCCACTCTTCTGGAAGGATGTTCCACTGGATTTTGGAGTGTGCTTGTGGAGATTTGCTCTCATTCAACCACAAGGGTGTTAGTAAAGTCAGATATTGATGTAGCTTGAGGAGGTCTGGCATGAAGCCAGCGTTCCCATTCATCCCAAAGGTGTTGAGTAGAATTGAGCTCAGAGCTTTACAGCAGGTGATTCCACTCCAAACCATCTAAACCATATCGTCATGAAGCTGGCTTTGTGCACAGGTGCATTTTCATGCTGAAACAGGTTTGGGTCTCCTAAAGGTCAAGTGAAGGAGAAATGCCACCACATCTAAAGACATCCTTTACATTTGTGTGCCTCCAACACTGTGGTAACTGTTTGGGGAAGAACTACATATGGCTGGAATAGCCATGTGTCCCAATACATCTGTCCCTGTAGTGAATCTAGCCATGAACTTATTCAATTCTAAATAAGAAAATGTAATTTTTAAATATGCACTACATGCTGTTAGATAATTCCAGTCAATAACATGGCATGCTGTTAAAGGAATCCAAACAATGGTGTGTTGGACTTATGCTAAAGCTCTAAAGTCAACTTTGTCTTTGTTTTAATTTTTTAATGAATGAAAGACATCGTAATTTTCACCTCTTTCAAGTTGCACTGAATGACGCAAAACATCTTCCAGTAAACACTTACATAATAGCAGAAGCAAACTGCTGTTTGCTCTCTTTTTTTTTTTTTATGTAGGAGATTTTTCATATTATAGAAAGAAAAGTCCTTCTTTCACATGTCAGAATACTTACTGACCTTTATTAAGTTGGTGACACGGTAGACACGGGATATTACATTGCAGCGCTTTTCCAGTTGGTGTAACTTAGTAAAGTCCCACGCAAAAACTAAGTGCACACAAATATGTAAATCTTAATCGTTTTTTGCTGCTTTTGACAGTTGATTTTAGAACATTAAGACATGAGATAGATGGATAGCACATTACAATATTAAGGCATATTTCACATTGACATCTTCTAAAAGCAAAACAATTTACCGTAATTTCTGGACTATTAAACGCAACCAAATAGAAGCCGCACCCACTGAATTTTACAAAGATTTTTATTTTAAACATAAATAAGCCGCACATGTCTATAAGCCGCAATGTCTACATTGAAACTAATGAACTTTACACAGGCTTTAATGAAAGACAGCGTCTGTTACACGGTGTAACGAGTGAAATATGTTGTGGCTCCTTTAAGAGCAGAGCGGTATTTTGGGAACAGCCCGCTGCCGCATTTTTGCGCTATTACTGCATGTGTGCAAGACCGAGGATTATGTCCTTATTATTTTCTGATGCTCAGTTCTAAGTTTTTTTGACTAACCCATAACGCTGTTGCCAAAAAAAATAAAAAAGCACGAGTTTTGGAAACCTGTCTGTGCTTATACGATTTCTGTTGCAACTGGAGTTAGCGAGCTCTCCCTTAACCCAGACTCAACGCGTTACAATGGCTTGTATCTAAACAGTAGCCGACCAAGAAAGTCATTGTTCACTGTCTTCCTCCTTCCTTTCACAACTATTTCTCTCGGGAGTTTATCTTTTGGCATCGTCGTGCGTTTAAAAAAAACTTTTTTTCTCCTGATGCCGTGCAGCTCAGAACACAGGTGAGGTGGATTTTTTCGTTTCCGTTCGGAAATTTCATTGGTCTAATGTTATGGGGCTCAGTTTTTTGGCTTGAAGTTTGTGAAACCGGGAAAAACCCAGGAAAAATTCATAAATTAGCCATTTCGTTGTTTATGCCGCGGGGCTCAAAACATGGGGAAAAAGTAGCGGCTTATAGTCAGAAAAATACAGTAGTGTTGTCAAGAATATGGATTTCTTGACAACACTACTGGGTTTCTATGCTTTCCACAAGGCACTGCATCTCAATGAACTACGTCACGTGCTTGTTTGCACACCTGTTTCTATTTCATGATAACTAGCTCAAGCCCTCTATATCTTGCATTTGTTGTCAATCCATGTAATAATCTTGGTTTCCTTCGTTGGATCATTTCGTGATTGGTTTCATTTGGTACGTTTTGTATGTTTTCCAGAATTCTACTTTTTCCACACGTGCATACGCTCCCCGCTTTTTACATTTTTACAAGTGCTATCAGTGACCATTGCCTTCATAGAACTGGAATCCTCCTTAAAGGTCAGTCGAAACATAATATTAAAAACATAATATTTCCATGATCGAATGCTGCGAGAAACATGTACGGCCTACACGTCACACCACACGCCGTTCACGACCTGCGTGTAATACAAAAAGCATCGTGTTACATCCACTGTCCTTACTTCATGCCCTTTCTAACACTTGTGATGCATGTGGTTTGGAGAGATGAGATGCTGCTGTCAATCAATCAGTGATCTGACACGTCCACACAGCCCTGCTCAGGCAGAGAATGGAAAATCTACCACTAATAATTAGACAAACACAAACATTTAAAACCTTTTTGCCAGGAGCATCTAAATACAAAAAAAAAACCTTATATATGCAAAGATGTTATGCATTGTGCAATTTTCTCCCTGCCCTTGTTTAGTCCTTAGGGAACATGTAGCTCAAACCAGACATAAGCATTACCATGTGAGGGGAAAAAAAGAAGCTCCAGGCCTCTGTACTGATGCCACATCAGCTGTTCCACAAAATCACTGCACCTTGCCTTGATTAAGCAAAGTGAGTTAATTAAATTGGACCCGTGGCTTGCTGATGTCTTAAGGGGCTGAAGCTGCCAGGAGAGCACTTAAGACGCCACGCTCCATCTTTTTACCCCGACTCTAAGTCTGAGGGGTTCGGTGCGAGCTGATGCCACCGCTAACACAGTGTGGTTGTGTGTGTGTGGTGTGCTGAGTTTTAATATTGGCCCACCACAGCTCCCTAAAGTAATCAGTGTGGGCTGAGGCAGGGGGGGGGGGGGGGGCAGAGAGAGACACAATTGGATTATGGGCCATGAGCACTTTAATTTCCAGATGATGGCGTAACGAATGGCAGAGCATCTGCATCATCTCTTCGAGCGCTGCACCTCGGCAAGACGGTCGCAGTAAATAAGCAGCCTTTTTAAACAGCGTTTCCGGATTTACAGGAAAACTTCATGCGGGCTTCATTATAGCTCAATCCCCGATAGATGTAGTGTTATTAAATCTTTTCACAGGCGCACGGCATGAGAATTGAGTTCGCTCAGCCGTGGTGGTGGGCCGAAGGAATTTCTACCCGGGAAAGTTTTTTAAGCTGTTTCGTAATGACACTAGCAGACTTCCTTCTATGCAGCGGCGTCTTCACAGTGCACGCGACAATACACGCATGTGGACGCTTTACATTTCATTTCTTTAATCTGCTTACTATAAGTCGAACAGCCCTAGGCATTAGGAAGAAAGTTTTCACATTATTATATACTGAATATATACTAAATCAGAATGTCTGCCTGCTGTTTTTATTCATTTGTTTATTTTAGCAATCATGCTTCTCGCATATTTTATTCTCACAAACTTGTGCTAGTTGCTATACAATATATGAAAAAAAGTTTGTGGACATCTGACCATATTTGTATGTATGATTTAAACATTCCGTTCTACATTGAATCCCCATTTACTGATCATTTCCACTCTTCTGGGAAGATGTTCCACTAGTTATTGGAATGTCCTTCTGGAGATTCAGTTATAAGGGTGTTAGTAAAGTCAGGTACTGATGTAGGGTGAGGAGGCTTTGATTGCCGTCAGCGTTCCAATTCATCCAATAGATGTTCAGTAGGGTTGAAGTCAGAGTTCTACACCAGGACATTTAAGATCTTCCACTCCAAACCATGTAAAGCATATCTTCATGGATCTTGAGTTGTGCACAGGAACATTGTCATGCTGGAACAGGTTTGTTTATGTGAAGGGAAAATTTGATGCTATTGCATCCATCAACATCCAGTTTGAGGAAGAACCGCGAATGGTTGGAAAAGTCCC
Source organism: Silurus aristotelis (assembly GCF_946808225.1). Classification (NCBI taxonomy): domain Eukaryota; kingdom Metazoa; phylum Chordata; class Actinopteri; order Siluriformes; family Siluridae; genus Silurus; species Silurus aristotelis. Next base: position 12,927,822 of record NC_139601.1, on the reverse strand, counting down.
AATAGTTTTGTCTATATAGTGTATCTTAGGCCAAAGAAGTGTTAAATTATTATTATTATTTTTAATCACGACACAGCTTTTAATAGAAGTTACCAGAAAATCACAAATGTATAATAATAATGCGCTTATTCTGATATATTAGTGTTTCTATAGCAACAATGACTTACATGTCTGACTTGCTACATATTTTAAAGCTAACAATAAAAGGTTTAAAATTAAGGTGTTGATATTTAAAAGAGAAATGTATCTGTTGTCATTAACTTTTTAAAGGTCAGTAAGTTTTCTGGCACGTCAAGAGATGACTTTACTTTCTATAACAAGAAAAAAAAATGTTTAATAGAAGAAGAGAGGAAACAGAGGCCATTATAGACGTGATCGCTGAAAGTAAATTGTTTTACCTATGTTTCGTGTAATTCACTGCAACTTAAGAGAGTTGAAAAGTATAGTGTTTTGATCACTGATTATATCTGTTTATAAGAGATATAAGTGGAATAATACACTTTAAAGGTACGCTGTTATTGGAAAATTATCTACTTCAGGCTTTAATCAGTAATTTGGGACACATAAGTCCAACACATCGTTGATTGCTTTCCTATAACAGCATTCCATGTCACATTGCATTTTTTAAATATATATTAATATGTTAATTGCTAGATACAGATATTTATACAAAAGTATTGGAGACACCTAACTTTTCTAGCCATATCTGTTTTTTTCCCAAACTGTTATCACATTGTTGGATGCACATAATTGTATAGTGTGTCTTTGGATGCAGTAGCATTACATTTTCCATTCACTTGAACTAGTAGACCCAAACCTGATCCAGCATGACAATGCCCCTGTCCACAAAACAAGATCCCTGAAGATATGCTTTGGAGTGGAAGATCTTGAGTGGCCTGCTATAGAGCTCTGACCTAAACCCTAACAAACACCTTTGGGATGAATTGGAATGCTGACTGGATCCCAGGCCTCCTCACCCTACATCAGAACTTGGCTTTATTATGACCCTTGCAGCTGAATGAGTATAAATCTCCAAAAACACACTCTAAATACTAGTAAAATGTTTACCTAGAAAAGTGGAGGTTATTCTGACAGCAAGTGGGAACTAAATATGGAAAGGGATGTTTAAAAAGCCCATAGATTCTTATGGTCAGGTATCCACAAACTACTGTTCATATAATGTACATAGATGCTAGATCTAGAGCTCTAGATACTAAAGCTTTTTTTTTTTTTTCCTTAAACTTGCTAAAACGCAACAGAAAAAAGCCCACAGCTATGTTAATTCACCTAAGCTCATTTACACAAAATCACTAACAAGACATCTTAGTGCAATAATAATTATATATAGAAGATTATTTATAGAAGACTACTAAGAAAAAAAAAAATCAGATTACCAACTTTTCCATTTGTTACTTGGTTAGTATAATATTAATGATTATAAGTAATTTTTTCTTATCAAATTTTTTTCTTATCAAATTCAAAACTTAAAGACCTACTATACTGTCAGGATTTTGCTAGAGCAAATTAATTACCCATTAGCCCCTTGCACATCACATGACTGTCACAGGTCACATTTACCGGCTTCCTGTGCGTAACGAAAACCTTTATATAAATTTAAGCTTTTGTTGTTTGTTGTCTATTATTTTTGTCATAGTTATGTTCTAGTGTATTCTTCAGCCTTGGCTTTCATGCATTCTGGCCTAGCATCCATTTTTTTTAGGTTGTGATTTTCACAGTTTTGTTTGTTTTGCACTTTTATAATTCAATCCCGCATTGCATCTGACATCTTCAGAATTGCATTACACATACAGTATATGTGCACTTTCTATGTATGGAAATAATGGAATAATCCATAAGATTGTTGCTGAGTAAATATTATTTGGATGGTGTTTTAATTGCAGCCCAACAATGTCACTGACATGGTAATGTAAGTGGCCTGGTACACACTTCACCGCTATACTGCTGAGCTGAGGATTTATTAAATAAAACTATCCAGACAACAGAGGTGCTGTGGTCAGAAACTGACATGGACGATGAACTATAGGTCAATTTTCAGATTGTGCATGGGAAAAGATGAACTAATTACCTAACTATGTTATGTTTAATTACACCAAAACATTTCTGACTGACACACAGAATCCATCGCCTTAGTGAGAATCATAAATTTGTTCACCCAATTATAAGGGTGGCGTGGCATCCTTAGCTCATTTGAAGTGGTGGCCCTTCACTGTCTTCAAGCCCGGAGATGCTTGAAGATAAAAGATAAAAGGCGGCCGGGAGGACAGTGAGGGGGAGAATCTTGGGTTCACGACTAATAGCAGCTCTCTCCCCTATTTCTCTCACTACAGGCAAAAGACGGCAAATGCGGAAGAGGAATTCCCACCAGGCCCTCGCAACGCCTCATAAGTGAGGAAGACTCAACGTCCCTGCGGCAGGAAGACCCTGACCTCTACAAGCCTGGACTCTGGGCCTAAATGCCATGGAAGGTGAGTTTAGAATTGAGGCGGGGGTGATGTGACGACAGGCTTCCGCCTCATGTACCGAAAGGTGCAAGCGCTCCGAACTCAACCGTCAGCAGGGTGCGAAAGGACGGTGCTGAGGCGTCGCAGAACCACATAAATAAACTAAATTGTTATTCATATTCTTTCCCACATTTATTACAAGCTGTTGTATCCAATGTATGTGGGGTTTATTTATCTAAACAATTTTAAGTACCAGACAAAGGAATTAAAACCATTCTTTCTTTTTTTTCTCTGGAAAAGTTTGATGCTTGATATGTGTTTGAATGCAGTTCGGTTTGCTGTGGTGTGAGTTAATACGGTAAGTAGCTAGCTAGACTCAAATGTTATTTTACTTGCAATGGGCCTTATTTAACAAGATACAAACCTCATGCTAATTTACTTATAATTTTTATGATTTTAGTTATTATTTTCATTATGTATTAATAATATACATACTATACATATTTTGGTATTCCCTTTCTTATTTTTCTTTTCGTGAACAAAGTATGCATTTACGCACAACTTTACTTAGAAGATTTATAAATAAAGTGAACGAATGCAGTAGCTCATCACTGACACATCTGCCAGTGACTTGGCAAGTGCGCTACCGGCTTAACGGTTAAGGCTCTGGATTACTAATCAGCTGCCTCTGTTGGGTCACTAAATAAGGCCCATAAACCTCTCTGTTCGAGAGGTGCTGTACCATTGTAACTCTGTACTCTGACTACAACTTCCTAACTGGGATATGCAAACAAAAACATTTTGCTGTGCTTAATGTATATGTGACTAAGGTTGTTAAATATTATTCGTTATCGGGAAGTTGTTATTTACTCACCAAGAAATAAATGTACTCAATCATTTCCTTTAGTTTGCATGAATTCGTGTTAATAGCTCACTATTTATTATACAACCTTCCTATGTCTAGTATTTCTAGTAGTTTCTGGTTTGGTTGCAGCACACTAGAGCTTTTATCATTTGTCTACCTCTGATGTATACAATTCAAATTACACACTTTTCCATGATGTAGCGACCCGTCACTTTTCAGGAAGTAAATACATTTTGTAATAAATGTTTTAATCACTTTGATAGTGTAAACCTTTATAAACCTTCTGACAATTTGTACATTTTATAGGCCCATGCCTAATGAGTAGTGAGTGCACTGGTGTGTTTTGTGGCAGCTAGAGTCGTAAGCTGCCTGGCACTTCAGTCCTCTTCATTTCCAAGTGGCTGGCGGTGGCCATTTTTTTTCCCCTCTTCAATCATCAGCAGCCATTTATGCTAAACCTATTATTTATGAACCTACTTTCAATCACACATTCATTTACAAATGAGAGATTCTGCAACGCCATCACTGGTACGTGATCCCGGAGTTGACTGGCAGGTAAATGTGCGCTTGGGTTTTCACACCATGCTCGTGCTGGATCATTTCTTATTTGCTCATTCTTATACTGCTGACTAATACTGAAAGCCTGTCTACACGTAAGCGTGTCCCAGCGAACGCTTCTCAAGCTTAATGGTACGGCTAAAAAGGGCATGTAACGAATAAAACACTTGGAAGTTTGCTGCTGTTGAAAATTCATCAACAACACAATGATGAAAAAAGGTCTGATGCAAATTGGAGTAAATGTTACTACAGTGTAGTTCAATATTTCCCTATAACAACATGTATTCCTATAACAAGTGTTTTTTTCCTCTAATACTGGAACAAATTGCTAACTTAATGTACATTTATTAAAGAACAAAATGTCTCACAACCACCAAATAAACAAAGGTTTGCAGACACCTAACCACAACCACGTTTGTGATTTTTGAAAATCCTATTATACATTTAGTCCTCATTTGCTGTTATAATAACCTCCACTCTTCTGTGAAGATGTTCCACTAGATTTCGTAGTGTACTTGTGGATATATGTTCATTTAGCCACACCAGTTTTAGTCAAATAATAATGCAGATTGAGGAGGTCTGGGGTTCAGTCAGCATTCCAATTCATCTCAAATACAGTAGGTTTGAAGCCAGATCTCTATAGCAGGCCACTCAAGATCTCACTCCAACCGATGTAAACCGTATCTTCAAAGACCTGACTTTGTTTACATCGGCATTGTTATGTTGTAACAGGTTTGGGTCTTATAGTTTAAGTAAAGGGAAAATGTAATGATACGGCATCCCAAAACATCCTATACAACTGTGTGCCTCCAATTTTGTATTTGTATTTGAAGCCACATATGACAAAAAAAATCTGGCGTCCCAATACTTTTGTCCAAATTGTGGATGTAATGTTATGGAATATCTGTGACATAAGTCATAGTTTCTGTTAACATGTACATTATAGCAGCTAGAAAACGTATTCTCTAATGAATTAAGGAAAGAAAAATGGATTTTATGATTTTACTAAGAAACTGGAAAGCCAAAGTTCCTGACTTCCTTTTGCTAGAAAGCACATTACAAATTACTTACACGCTTCTAACCCTTACTGTACTTTATAGTGCAATCATCAAACCATATTAAACTATAATAGGCATTGCACCATGGGTAATTCCTATTTATTACTGTAAATTACTTGAATGAATTGGTGTGAAGTGTGTGATGCCTATAACTCTTCAGTCATAAACCACTGACCTAATGCTTTATACACAAACAGGAGTTTTCGATCTGATCTTTCTACAGGGAAAAAATCGCCATTCGAAGCATTTTTGTTTTTGGCATCAGTCTATCTCCACCTTAGTGTTAGCCTCTGTCTCTGCCTCAGTGTCAATTTCTGATCGACCTGCAATGGACCATCCTTCAAACATGTACTTTTACAATAGCTAAAATATATTTTAAGAAATACACTCTTAGTGCTGGTCCCAAGCCCGGATAAATGGGGAGGGTTGCATTATCATGCAAATCGAACATGCGGATTATGAATACGGATGATCCGATGTGGCGCCCCCTAATGGGAGAAGCCGAATATATATATATATATATATATATATATATATATATATATATATATATATATATATATATATATATATATATATATATATATATATTCACACACACATACACACATACATACAATGTTTTTTTTTTTTTACATCACGATACTCCTACCATTAGTTACAATAATTAACAAATACCTGTAAACAGTGTTGCCATTAAATCACTGTTCGGTAAGTTTTATCTGCGCACCTTCAATAAACGTTCAATTAATGTGTCTTTTTCGACAGTCACGATGTGCTTTCACCGTTTTTATTTTATTTAAATCTTAGCTTTAGATGATGCAAATCTAAGATGACATGTTCAAGCAATTACATTCATCTGTACCTGGGATATAAAATACAATATTACACTGTGTGTACCACAGTACCTGCATTTTCTCAGTAAAATCTCATAAAACACTATATATTTGCTAATAAATAAATAAGAAATGTTTCAAAATAAAACAAATGTTTTTTTATTTAATAATAGAAGTTAATAACAACTGCTAGGTCACTTTTGCCTGTGGTTTTTTTTTCAGCTGGACAGAAATGTAAATGGCTTACTTTCTCACTGTATATTGTATTTCTTTTTAAAACAAACCTCCGAACAGCACATGCTGCCCTAAAGCTGTTTTTTCTAGCAAAAATATAGGTGGTCACATTACATTTTTAAATAACTGCACTTTTCATACCAATTTTTTTATCTGCTATTAAATAAACAAGATTTTTCATGCCTGCAATCGCTTTAGCTATAAAAAATAAATTCAATGGACTTAAAATATATTTATTTTATGAATGTTATTTGAATTTTATAGCTTTCCTGAACGCATTAGGTTTGATGCTGGTGGTTGGGCCGCTAAATATATGAACATTATAATAAATAATGTTATGATGTATGGCCACTGTAAGAAAATCTAATAACATGGACACTTTTGCTATGCTCCTAGGGAGTCCTCATACCAGGCATTCAGAACTACCACAGTAGGTAAATAAGGTGAATACCATAAGTTTCAAGCAGCTATTATGACCAGAGAGAAATCAGTGAAATTTTATGAAAATGAGAGTCCACTTTGATTACAGCTTGAATCACTTTCTGCTGGTGAAGCACGTAATTCCATAAACATTATGTGGTCTGTGTAAATGTAACAAATTCACTTGATTTTCATTGACACTTACTCGTCCATAGTGCAAAATGATGCAGCTGCATTGCCATGCCACATCTCCGATTTCAAATCATACCTAATTCTCCAGCTAAGCTTTCCCTATCTCTTATCCTTAAACCATCAACACTTCCTTTCTTTTTAATGACACTGGACACTGGACACACATACGCATGGCTCTTACTGTCGGAGACCGTGTAGAGATGAAGCACCTGTTTATCAGTGCGGCAACAGTGCGCTTTCACAAACAGTGCTAATTACACCGGGATAAAGACTTGTTTATCACCCAGCTTACGAGGCACAAGTTAATTGCCTCAGCTTGTCATTTTTCACTCTCTCTCGTGCTTTTCAGGCCTCTTCAGCTGGTGGTTTCTGCGATTCGCTGTCTCGCTGCTCTCACCTTTCCTCATCAACACAATTCAGTCGTTTTTCTCTCGTTTTGCAAGTAGAAGGTGAAATGGATCGGAACACCTACTGGGATTTAAACACACAGCAGGAGAAACATATAAAGCCATAGAATATGCTGATTCAGCAACCGTTTAACATGGTAAGAAGTAGTATTTTATGCACCTAATGAATTTGCAGTTCTTCCTAATATATATGTTAGCCAGGAATGTCAATGAAATGCATTAGGTTGCATTTTGATCTTTAGACATTTCCATCTGCTCATTTAGGACAAGGCTGTCTCTGTGGGCATCATTTTTTTTTTTTTTACTAAAGCCCCATTCAGAAATCTGCAGAGGGACATCTGTCTTTTTATTTTACAGCACCGTTTGTAGCCTTCTTAGTTAAGGCGCTCCTTTTTAATGTCGTGATAAAAGCCGAAACTGTTTACAAAATCCTGTCAGGAACACATCCACGCATTCGCATTCACAGTATTCTCAGGTATCTACCTCATTTTCTGTGGGCTGGGGAGTCTTCAGACATGCTTGCAATGGGCCATTAGTTCTGACACAACAAGATCTGGCAAGTTGCTCATATCTACCTTCCCCTAGCTAACAACCCTCCAAAGGTCAAGCAGATCACCTGCCAGGGCAAGACTTCCTACAGAACATTTTTGCTTTAAATCATGTGTTTAAAACATTCCAGTTATAGTTCAGTGCTACAGTATAACAGGCATTGTCACAAGCTCACCTTGGTAAACTGTGGTAAACTGATTCATTTCTAATTCATGTCAAACTCTTTAGGTTTTCATTTGACTCACAGTTGTATAATGTATAATGCGTCTAGTTTTAATACAGATTACCCTCAATTCACACTGGAATAATAATCAAAGGGTCAGGTGGCACATCGAGCCCTTAGTTCAGTCACAGCAGGCAAATTTCACATGTCTTGAGAGAATTTGATTATCAGCTATCAGTGGATAAATTTAGATTTCTGGCTATTTTTGATTTTAGAAGCGACATTGGCTGTGGAAGGTTTAATGGATAAGGTAAAGTTCAGCAGACTTGGTAAACAGAAAATTGGCAAACAGCAATGAAACGACGTAAAACACTGAAAGAATAATGCCGGAAAAAAAAAAAAAAAACATTACCAAAAATTAATCAAAGAACTACTAAATGAAAATCCAATAGTTAAAAAAGGCTTAATACAGGTGGATTTGTTTCATTCATTGTAATTAGATTCACACTCGGACTGCCCTAATCGTTTGGGGTTGAATTTTTTGAAAACGTGTCTAAAGCTGTCTAAATCAGCCATGTCAGAGTCCTCTGAGAAAATTGCAGGCCAAATAATTTCATCTCAATTTTTGCTTTGTATGGATAAACACATCCACGATTTTCTATGCAGATGTCACCTTGGGTTGGGGGGAATGGCGATGTCAGACTAGTCATATTTATTCTTTGTAGTGTGCGTATCAGTAAACCTTCACCAGATATTTAACACTGAATCGCAAAAAATTTTAAGTATGCTATATTAGAGGTATTCATCCGTGGACTTGGTCTGGGTGGTAAAAGGAAATTAAATTAATTTATTTAGTTGACATCCTGACGGATAATTAAAGAGGCATTATCACATGACATTAAAGCACAACAAATTCTATGGTGCATAGAAAATTTTGCTGAACTACAATGATTCTGGGGGAGTGGTAGCTCCAGCCGTTAAGGTGCTAGGTTACTGATCAGAAGGTCAGGGGTTCAAGCCCCGGTATCGCCAAGCTGCCACTCTTGGGTCCTTGAGCAAGGCCCTTAACCCTCTATGCTCCAGGGGCGCCGTATCACGGCCGACCCTGCGCTCTGACCCCAGCTTCTAAGCAAGCTGGGATATGCGAAGAACAAATTTCACTGTGCTGTAATGTATATGTGACAAATAAAGGCTATTCTATTCTAATCTTGGTCCTTGTGTGGTAACTTTACTTCACTGTATGCATTGTAGCACTAAGAAAAATCCTTAAAATAAACTAATTCAATCCGAATATGCCTTTAGTGTAAAACTGGATCAAGAGCAGTGGTGGACAGTAACAAAATAACTGCAATTCATTACTGTACTTAAGTAGCTTTTTTTTTTGTATCCGACTTTACTGAAGTATTTCTATTTGGGAAGACTTTAAACTTCACTACATTTTAAAGTCAAATATCGTACTTAAAATCAAAACAAAATCAGTCATTCCTTTTTATTTATAAGCAGATAAAAACTTAACTAGTCAAGCACGCAGCAAGCCACCAATCAGGGTTAAGCACACTGTTTTAAACTTGTTTTGATTGCCACTTGGTGAAATCTACTTATCACTAACATACAGTTCAGCGTCAATTCAACAGCAAGCAGAATATTTAGAGAGGAATAAATGATGAAAGAAATTCCTGACTTTGACTTGCCACTACACCCGTGGCCTTATTTGTGCCATTTTTTTAAGTAGTTGAAAAGAAGGTTTTGGGCTCATGATAATTGTAATAGATATCAATCAGTGTTTGACTCATTAATATTATTCTATTAATAGATCGGTGTACTGGGAGTCACATTAAAGTCTTTTCACATAAACTGAGTTAAATAAGCAGATTTTGTCTTGTAACTAAAATGATAATAGAGCATAATAGCCATAAAAAAATCATAGTATTTTGGATACCTAAGAGCATTTGATGGCAAATACTTTTGTCCTTTTACTCAAGTGGACGTTTAAAGAGGGCACTTTTACTTTTACTGCAGTAACATTTTATCCACCGTGTCTCTACTTTAACTCAACTACATGGTTTGTGTACTTCGCCCACCACTGATCAGTAGTTTGTTCGATGGCTCTCGGGATGTCTTTTGTGCTTTGTGTCCAAGCAGAAAGCAACAACTCTGTTGTTGTAATGTACAAAAAGCCAAAAAATTTACAAAAAGCCAAATCTGCATGTTTCTGTGAACATGATGCTCTCCCAAATGGACCTTTCAATCCTGTATTCAACTTCTCCCATTAATGGGTACTGAAACTGAAAAATAAAAGCAGGCACCGCAAACCGCACACCCAGTCAGTCAAAGATTAAGCATTAATTGAGAAATGACACGAGTAAATACATTTGTGTGTCATTGTTTCCGCCACCTCTTTGCAAAGCCTTGTTTCTGCCTGCAGGCTCTTCTTGCTACTGCCTTAACCTCTGTCAGTATTCAAAGGAATGCTTCTTGATTGGTGATCACATGCTGCTTCTTACATGCGCTACATTCAGAGGTGTAAACAATGATAACAAAAAAAAAGAAAAAAAAAGAATATGACATCCCTATGAGAGGAGTCAGCTCACTTTTTTCCGCAGATGTGTGCCAATCCTACCCACTTATTTTCTGTTCGCTCCCATGACAAGGACTTGCGAATTCAAAAGTCAAAGTTCACCTAGTCTGAATGGAGCGAATATAGCCAATACCAGAAGCGACTGAACATCTTTCGTGCTCTTTTTTCTTCACTTTTGGCATTTGGTTTGAACCCTGCTTTGAACTTGCTTTAAAAGAAGAACAGTAGTTCTCTGGTGTGGCGAGAGGTCAAAGCGTAAATGCTAGTTGTTGATGTTTAGCACTTCAGTATGCTAATGATTACTCAGTTGTTGCCAGTAGGACTCCACTAAGCATTAAGACAAATGCTGGCTTAGTCTCTTGATTAACATAATGCCTCGCTATAAAGCAGCGTGCCTCTGAACGCGCCTAACCTCCCTCTGCTGCTGCACTGTGTGTAACGTGAGATGCAGGACTCACTCTCTGACTTGTGTTGGAAAATTGAGACAGTTTTTGTGACATTCTAATACTGCAGAGGTACTGTCTCACAGAATGTGGGACAAAACTGCATACTGGATCAATACGCTAAAAATACTTTATAGGCATTGATGTGCAGGGGGAAGAGTGACCGAGCATTACATACATGGATCTAATCATTTCTGTGTTCGTGTGTGCACATTTTCCACTGTCTGTCATGTCTTAGGAACGAAGCTAAGCACACAAGGAGTTTGATGAGATACCAGAAAACTGCAAATGTAAAGAAAAAAAAAAAAAAAAGGGGGGAAAAATAGCACTCCACGATAAAAAGTAGATGATCTCTGTTGCTCTTGATTACCAATGAAAAACGTATTTTAACAGAGCGCAGCACTTGAAGACTTTCCTTGTCATCCTTTAAGCTAATTAGCCACCAGGGAATGCAGTGTATAGCTAATGTTAATTAAGCTTAAGATATTTCGTCACGCACAAACGTGAAGAGGTTTTGAGTGCACTAATCCAAAGACAGTGTGCAAAAAAAACCAAAAAAAAAAAACAAGTATCTAAACAAATTTCTCAACTTAGTAATTAGAGTAAACGTTTGGCTGCTGTCTAGAACCCATTAGCTAAAAGTTTAAATGAAAGAACAAACTATATTAAAATTAATTTGACAAAATAGCTAAATGGATGTTATTCCCTATAGGTTTTAACAGTTCTCTCTCTCTCTCCCTCTTTATATATATATATATATATATATATATATATATATATATATATATATATATATATATATATATATATATATATATATATATATATATATATATATATACACACATGCATACATATAAATAAACACATGCATATATTATTTTTTCAACTGAAAATGGTATTGAATATAAATGTTTTTAAGAAGCACATGCTTGTTTAGTTTGTTTTTATGCAACACATTTGAAATCTAATAATTTAAAATACAATAACTTAATAAACCATTCTAATAAAGATTTTTTGAGAATAAATCTTTTATTTTCTTTGAAAAATCCTCTCTTAGCATGAATTAGCTGCTTTACACACTCTTGGCACCCAGACAGTTAATTTCTCCATACATTTAGCTGAAAAATCATTCCTAAATCTTGCCTAAAGTGTTCTTCCCTAGTGTGATATCTCTTTCTGATCCAATTCATCCCAGAGCAGTTCAATCGGATTTAAGTGTGGTTACTGGGCAGGCCATTCCATGACTGTGTGCTCCAGTTGACTGTTCTCTAAATATTGCTTATAGAGCTTGGATGGGTTATTGCTTTGGGTCATTGCGTTGGTTCCAATTATCCTCAGTCTAGACCGAAGTGCATGGCGTTAAAGTATGTAATGGTAGCAATGTTAATTCAGTATCGCCCTAATCTGAAACAAGTTTTCAACCCTGCCTGCTCTAAAACAACCCCAACCATTAAGCTTTCACTTTCTTGTTGGACTGTGCTCGTGAGGTGGTCTTATAGCATCTTCTGATCTGTTTTCTGTCTTACATAATTTCTTCTGTTAAAGTTAAAGTCTCATTTGTCCACAGAACATTTATTTATGTTATTCACTGTGTAGATCATGTCCCTTACGAGGGAAATATCAAGGTCCGTGACATCGGAGTGACGTGGGGCCGCCTTCCCGTGGGCTCACCACCTGCAGGAGGGACCGTAAGGGACGGTGCTGTGAGGATTGGGATGCAGTCGAAGGCGGGGGCCTGCTTAGACTGCTGCCCCCGCGACCCGAATTACGGATAAGCGGGAGAAAATCAATGAATGACTGTGTAGATCATGAGTGTTTTTGCCTTTTACCTAGTTTGCTGAATAGAAATATGAAATATTTTGGAAGATATTTCTGGTATCGTCAAAAAGTCTGCGTGCAAAAATGAATGTGATATCTACAATATATTGTGCCTGAAGAAGCATTTCAATAAGCAGCTATTAAAAAGGGAATAAGTGGTCAGTCAGATTTGATATATATATTATATATCATGTGTGGTTTTCATAAAATGATTAATTATTTTTTATTACTATTTGCTTACTTGCTTGTTCTTCTATTATTGTTGTTGTTGTTGTTGACTGTCTTCCACACAATAAGGGCAGCATGACATCAGTAAACAGGTATAGGGTTAGGGTTAGGGTAAACTATTGATAATTATACGTAGTGAACTAACATTTAGGATTAAGGTTAGGTAAATAATATTCTATCAATCAAATGTAAAAACACTGCAAAGTAAATTTTTATTGTTTGTTTGTTTGTTTGATTGATTGTTTTTTACTGTAAATTTGAATAGAACACTTTCTCAGCATCTGGGTTTCTAAGCTTCTCGGTCACTATTTAAATGTGTGCAAACTTTTGATATTGACCATCTCCTTTGTACAAAAGGTCAGAGTTTTTATATAAATAAATAAACATAAAAGAGCCGAAATTAAAACCTTCGACGCAACACACATTTATTCACGACGTCCTCTCTTTACTCAGATATGAAAGAGAAAAAAAACGCCACTGAAAAATTATGTTTAATCCTCAAACATTTGATTTGATGACGTGCCAAGTCTCAAATCAAGCACCGAAATCCGCCATGATGCACAAATCCGGCAATTAAAACCGTCTGTGTGGAAACAGCAAAAGTTCCATTTGGTGTCCTGATTTACGTAATTTAAAACGCCATAATTACTTTCAAACCTTTACAAGCATATTTTGTCTTCATGCTCTATGAAGAGTATGGTTTCACTTATGATAAACATACATTTGCATAAAGCATCTATATTTGTCCATGCCCATGTTGATTAGAGTATTAAAACCGTATAAAACGTTTATTAAACAGATAAAAATGTGCGATTAAATTGTGATGATTCGCAGATTAACTCGTGACAATCATGCGATTAATCATGAATAAATATTTTAATCGATTGACAGCCCTAATTATAATGTAAGTCAGAGAAGAAATCCAGATTGAAATTCAGGGCACGGTGCACAAGTGTACATTTACAGGCAATTTAGCATTGACAATCCACTTCTATTTTTAAACCTGGCAGAAAGCCACACAGACATGAGAAGAGCAATGAAAACTTTAATCCGAGCTCAGGATCAAACCCAGGACTGTAAAGCTGTAAGGCAGCAACTCTACACACTGTGCCATTACTTCTGTCATTTTGTATAACAGTCACAATTTCTACAGCACAGCGAGGACACGCAACAGAGCCCGTTCCAGTCACTGTTCTCATACAGCAAAGTTCAGCAACTCTAAGGTTCTTACAAAAGTTCAGGGATCTAAGTGTCAACATGCTACTAATAGTTTGTATCAAACAGACATCTTTTTTAATAGACTTGAACTTTTTAACTGAATTTTAAACACAACTGTCAGACTGACTTCAGAGACATCTGTCCTTATCTTCTCTTCTAAATATTATCCTGAGATTACACATGCTGCATTGTCATCCGGAACAGTGAACACAAAGATGTTGTGTACGCTGATTGTTGCAATTTGAGAACCGACACAAGTCTAACAGGCATTCAATCATAAGCGTTAAATCAAGCATTTATGCAATGAGCCAATCAGAGCAGTGCAGATCATGCATATATACATCAAATTAATGTTTTACATCAGCCAAATAACTGTGAGAAAATGTGATCTACCGATGCGAGAGGTCAGAGAAGCTGGTTTATGTTGACAGGAAGGCAATTGTAATGCAGAGGACTGCAGCAGGGTTTCTGATGCTACGCTGAGAAAAGGCTCACCCAAAACATGAATAGATAAACATTGGAAAATCCATATCTGGTAGTTTTCTAATCTTCATAAACACATTATGAAGAAATTGTGCATACTATAAAGCGATCAGAATCTCTAACTATAATGGAATGACTGGATAAAGTGTGTATCGAATGTACACAGATAGTGCATGCAGCTACATATAGTATCTCTAGAGATTGAGCTGAATAGACTTCAATATTCAGTACACATACTGGTTCATGTTCTCAAAGCACTTAGTCTCACTAAGACTATTATACTCTATGGATTGCTTTTGCATTAACACCATGTGTTCGGTTTTGATAAAAAAAACACACACACACACACACACACACACACACACACACACACACACACACACACAATGTTCTTGGTTTAATTTCATTATGTACCAGAAATATCATTTTCGGGCACACTCATGCTAATAACTGTAATAAAATGTAATTGTATGTATATAATTAGTATATAATTCAATTGATGGTATATAATCAGTACCTTTTTTTTTTTTTTTTTTTTTTTCTTTTTAAGAATCTCTATAAACTATATCTGATTACCACCAACAAGAACTTTGGTTTTAATCCGCATGTACTGTATTTGTGAAAAAGAAACAGAAGTCCCAGTTACCCAAAAATTTACCATTAGGAAAGTCTTAGGCAGGTTACAGTACATTTCATCAATAAAGATTCACTTCAATCAATAAAGGTTTGGGAAATGTAGTCATTAATTCTTAAGTCAAATGCATTTGCATATCTGAGTGCAAATCCAATACCCAAGAAAATAGATTTTTTTGTATTCCCTTAAACTACAAATAAAAACATTAATTATTATTATAAAAAATATTATTATATTATTATTATTCTTGATTTCCACAATAATTTGCCATGTGACACATTGTGCTTTTTATGGAACTTTTTCCGTATTTCCAGTAACATGATAAGCTGTGGGTTTTATTGTCCTATTGAATTCAAGACAGAGGAGTAAGAGGTCCTGGTGAAGGACCCAGAGTATGTAGCTACTATACCGTAATCAATTACAGGGAAAATTAGTGACTCGTGATCCCTTTCATAAATGTTCAAATAAATGTCATCATATCAATAATGATATACGTTGTTGAACAATAGCACCTATTTTATTTGTTTGGGGAAAAAAACGGTTTAAATGTTTAATATTTAATGTGGTTTAAGGTTGAAGTTAAATAAATCTCAGTGTTATCTTCTTCCCTAATAATTCAACCTAAACATATTTACTCTACATAACATGCAGATTTATATAATAAAGCACAAGTTCCTATATGCAGTTAGTTATTACCAAATATAGATATATAAAACATTTTCATATACTAAAGTAAAAAGTACACTAAACATGCAAAAGTTTTAGGACACGACTTTTTCAGCCATATGTGTTTTTTTTCCAAACTCTTACCACAAAGTTATAGGATGAATTACTGTGCATATACAAAACTACAGTATATAGAATGACTCTGGATGCAGTAGCATTATATTTGTCATTCACTTGAACAAGGAGACCCAAGCCTGTCCCTGCTCCATGAAGATATAGATGATCTTGGGTGATCTGCTCTCCTTATTGAACACCTTTGGGATGAATTGATGTACTGCAACCCAGGCCTCCTCACTCTACATCAGTACCTGACTTTACTAATATCCTTGTTGCTGAATAAGCACAAATCTCCACAACCACACTGCAATGTCTATTGAAAAATCATCCCAGAACAGTGGAGTTTATTATACCAGCAAATTTGGACTAAATGTGGAATGGGATATTCAAAATGCATCTTATAGTTAGATGTCCACAAACTTTTGTCTATATTGTGTATATTATAATCTAAGAATACCATAAGACTTAAACCCTCTTGTATAAGACATAGTGTAAGAGTGGATACAGCAAACAGTACAAGTTGTTTTGTTTTTAAATCAATTTTGTTGATTAGATTAAAGCTGTGGAGATTAAATAGCCACATAATTTAACCTTTTATCTCGAATTGAACAACTGCTCCAGACTCCTGTTTAAAAAGAATGGAGTCCACATGTTTGTGTTCTTTTCTCAGACAAGTTCATGTCAGTGGTAATCACACACTACATATACAGTGATTAGGATTAGATTAGGTTGGAAAACACTGTTAATTCAACCTTGAGACATAAACTCACCTGCACTTTTTTTTTATCTAACCCTCCACACTGAACTTACTGAAGAAATGATATTTTCTAAATTGCTTTCTCCTTATTTATGTTCTTCTTATTTGCATTATTAATGAAACGGGGTCAATGCTTTCTATAACGGTCATACTCATTCTATTAACTGAAAACGTGCATATCATGTTAACATGCATTTATAATGCTTTATGTACATATTATTTACATGTATTTTCTTTATATAGACACATTTATGTTCCTCTTGTTTAAATGCAACAAACTATCTTAAAGGAAAAAGCACACAAGAATTGGACTGGAAGAAAGTTCTGTGGACACATGAGTCTAAATTTGACAACTGTAACAGAACTTATGTAGGATGTACAGGAGAGAAGTTGTCACCAGACTGCCTCACATCTACGGTCAAGCATGGAGGTGGAAGCTTAATGTTTAATTAATTGGGGTTGTTGTGGAGCGCGTAAGGTCCCCTGGTGGTCTAGTGGTTAAGATGCAGCGCTCTCACCGCTGCGACCCGGGTTCGTTCTTCGGTCAGGGAACCATCCCCAGCCACTCTCAGTGCCGGTCCCAAGCCCGGATAAATTGGGGAGGGTTGCGTTAGGAAGGGCATCCAGCGTAAAACATGTGCCAAATCAAACGTGCGGAGGATCCGCTGTGGCGACCCCTAACGGGAGAAGCCGAAAGAAAGAAAGAAAGAAAGAAAAGTTGTGGAGCGCGTAAATTTGGAACTTGGTTCAAGTGAAAGAAATACTAAAGCAACATTGCTACCATTCCATACTTCAGTGCCATGCAAATTCATTTGGACTGTGGCTAAATGGAACCTACCAGGGCTGCAACAACTAATCAATAAAATCGATAATAATTGATAAGAAATTAGTTGTCAACGAATGCCGTTATCAATTAGTTGGGCTGCTCAAGTTACTGCTTAGCGTAACGGCAAGATAGAAGATAAAAGACAAATGAAAATAAGACAGAAAATAACGATGTGTATTGAGTCAACGCAGAGGAGCAAAAGGAAACACACTGGTGTCCCTTATGAAGGCGAAACATCAGCAGGGTATATAATGTATTTCCTCATCATGTCAAAATTGTGTAGTTTAATTAGGTGCTATTGTGTAAACTGTTTGTTTGCTAACTTCAGGACAGTCGCACTGGATCTGTTCTGTTGTGACTCACGAGCATCAGGTTGCTCAATCAGCTCGCTCACAACACAGTCATAGATTCAATTATAACGTTGCAAACAAACACTAAAAGCAGCAAAAATAACAGCAGCAGTAAACGATTACATTTTTAGTCACTGTTGTTTGTTTTAGCTGATGTTCATGCTTTTGTACACCAATGCACATTTTTATTCTTTGTATTTATGCCTGTTAGCTTGCTAGCTCTTTTTATAGCATTTGGCTACGACAACAGTTGACTTATGTTTTTAAATGTGATTTACTGCGGCTTTACTATGTTCAAATGCTTGTTTTCAATGTTTGTATATTTAATTTATGCATATCTCATTTAATTAATATACATATAAATACAATGTATTATATTCCAGATGCTTATATCTTCACAACTGCAATTATCATTAAAAACAATACAAATGTTGATTTACACAATTTACACCTTGCACACTCAATAAGCTTTAAAATCTTAAATTTATAGATAGTCAAACTATCTTTCAATTATTTGTATCAATATTAATCTTGTTTTATTAACAATTATTATTAATTTAAGACATTTATGTATATTTAATTAGGGTTCTAGACAGTTATAATAAGCAAAACAGATTATTTAATTTTTTGTTTATCTAATTAATCAATTAATAATTATAAAAAAACAAGATTAATAATAATAATTCATTCATTTTCTCCCGCTTATCCGTAATTCGGGTCGCGGGGGCAGCAGTCTAAGCAGGCCCCCGCCTTCGACTGCTGCCCAATCCTCTCAGCACCGTCCCTTACGGTCCCTCCTGCAGGTGGTGAGCCCATGAGAAGGCGGCCCCACGTCACTCCGACGTCACGGACCTTGATATTTCCCTCGTAAGGGACCCCCGGAGCATAGAGGGTTAAGGGCCTTGCTCAAGGGCCCAAGAGTGGCAGCTTGGCGATACCGGGGTTCGAACCCCAGACCTTCCGATCGACAACCCAGCGCCTTAACCGCTGGAGCCACCACTCCCCCCCAATAATAATAATAATAATAATAATCTGGTTAATCAAATAAAAATGTAAATAATTAATAATTTAAATAATCTTTATTTGCAGCCCTAGAACCAACTTCACCATAAATCAATACAAAGACCTGAAGCACATGTCCAAGCTCTGTAGGCATTCTTTGGAGAGTAAAAATTGGCTGGAGTTGTTATCTGCCCAGTCACCACACCTAAACCCTATTGAACTGCTCTTGGATGAACTGTATTGCAGGGTCAGAAAAAACATCCAACTAGCGAAGAACACCTTTGGCAAGTTTTACAAGAGGCATGGCGAAGTATTTCAGCTGAATGTTTGGAGAAACACACTGTCCAATTGCCAAGAGTGTGTGAAGCTGTTAAGCTGTTACTCATGCTAAAGGAGGATTTAAAAAAAACTGACCATTTATATGGTATATAAATTGGTCAAACTAAATCTTCATGCCATTAAATAACCTACTTGTTTCATACACACAAAGGAATCTGCATCTGTCTCTTCAAAACCATAAAGGGTGTCTACAGATTTTGACATTTTACAGATTATAAGCATTGTTTATAACACACTAACACCTAAGTATTAAGAAAGACATTTCAGCTTTAGTTTCGCTGAGTGCATTATGTTCAGTTCTAGAAACACTGACCAAGTATTTTCCCAGTTTGTGAAACTTTGTAATTTGATTGTCTGGTAATAAATCTGCTATAATAAAGCTGCTTTTATTGTATAATCGAAATTGTCAGTTTTCATGATACAGTATATGATTGATCATATTCTCAAGAAACTCGTCTTTCTGTGTTGCATTCGGAAACTCGGAGTAATTTATTTTCTCTAACATCTCGATTAATACGGTGAGATTATCAGGATCCCACACTACACAACTTTACAACTTCTGAGAGAACCTGTCAGTATGGCTACTACTGAACATAGTGCACTCAGCAAACTGAAGTGGACACATTGTGTTATAAACATTGCTTGTAATGCATTTTGTTAACACTTTCTGAATGCATTTTTAAACACTGCTATGACCTCTCATGTCTATCCATAACCTTAACATTTATATAAGTTATAACATGCATTCATGGGTAAAGATATCAATTTCATTAAATAAAAAAAAAGCTGTAAAACTGTGCATAATGCATTATGAATGTATTATACAGTAGAATACTTACAGTACATATCCTATAAATATGTCCTTCTTATAAACTGTTGACATACCATAGAAATGCATTATGTCTTGTTAGGGGTGACATTTTAAAGGCCTTCATAGAATGTGTATGACTTATGAATACATTATAATGTGTTATGAATGCATTCAGACGTCGTGAAACATCCATAATCCGTGACGCATGTGGATATACGCATATGTCAATACAAGTATGGCACAAAAACTATTACCAAACTTTTATCGACATGTTATAAATGCATTCATAGGTCATGAAGCATTTAATCTTCATAGAAAGCTCTGTGAAAGCATAACAACTTGTTATGAATGCATTCATAGGTTGGGGAATATAGTATGTGCGCAACAGACAAAGTGTCCTAATGCCTTGTGAATACATTATAACATGTTACGTATGTTTCTGTAAGTACTGACATATAGTCAGCATAGAATTGTGAAGCATGACAGTATGAATGCATTATTAGATGTTATGGAAGTGTCCATTAATCATTACATATATGGCCTCAAAAATCTTACCAAAATTTGAATAACACAGTCATAATACCTATGGTCTTCATAGACAGCGTTTCAAAGCATTATGAATAGATAATAACATGTTATGGATGTATCCATAAATTATAACATGCACGGCCAAAAAAAGTCCTGCCAAACTTTTAACATTTAGCATAATGCCGTGTGAATGCACTATGAAATTTTACTGAATGCATTCATAGGTCAAGAAACATTTGATTCTCATAGACAGCTGTGTGAATGCATAACAACTTGTTATGAATGCATTTAAAGATCATGAACCAATGTTTTCAGAGAAACCTATTAATGCCTATTAGTACATTTATGTTGTATATATCCATAAGTATTTATATATATGCTCTTTATAGAAAGTGTTTTAAAGCATTATGAATGCATTATCACATGTCGTGAATGTAACCATTAGTCATTACTATGGCCAAGATAAGGTCTTGCGAAACTTTTATTAACATTGGCCATAATGCCATTTAAATGCGTTATAACTGTGTTATAAATGCATTCATTAGTCATGATATAATTTCTCCTCATAAAAAGCTAGTAAATGTCAAAACTTGTAAAACTTTTTTGAAAGCATGCATAGGTCGGGAAACAAGTGGTCTTCAGAGAAAGTGTTCTAATGCCTTGTGCATGCATTATAACATGTTATGAATGCATTTCTAAGTCCAGAAGCATTTGGTCTTCAGAGAAAGTGCTTTTTTTGTGTTATACCCAATTTGGGAGCTCACCTGCCATTGAGCAGCGCGAGCAGCTCTCCCGCATGGTACAGGTCGTTGCGCGTGACGCGGCTGAAGCGGAAGGAGTTGAGGTTGCAGAAGGTCACGGCTGGGAAGGTCATCAGTGGGGTCGCGATCTCGTCCAGCTTGGTCACGTGCGGGTACTGCAGGTAGAAGCGCACGCGGTCGGCGCACACGAACACGAGGAACGAGAGCGAGCCTGCGAAGAAGATGATCCACAGGCAGCGCCGCACGCACAGCCGCTCGTAGGTGAACATGTGGGCGATGCCGTGCAGCGTGGACCTGCTCGCGAAAACTTCGATGGGCGCCGGTCGCTCGCATTCCACGTTGTCGTCGTCGTTTTCGCCTCGGAGATCCATAGCTGGTGCGCGGACACGGGACTCGGGACGCGCGTGAGCAGAGGGGAAAGACGACAACAACAAAAAAACGAGATCACCAAGTTTTTCTCGGGGTCTTTAACGGAGACACAGTCCAGGCTTGATGAGTGACGGAGCGTTTACTTTCATCCCTCAACAGAAAATCGATCGATCCTCCACTACTGATTGAGACACCGGAAATGAGCTTTTACCCCTTTTTTTTCCTTTTTTTCTTCCTTCTTAGTAGAACGATCCACGTGAGACGGCGTTCATTTCCAGTCGCCCACCAACCACCAAAAGTCCTGACAAGTAAAACGACTCCACGTGCTTTTTAGACGGTTTAATAATCAAAAGAACGCGCGCGGGGATTGTTTAGAAACATCATGTTTACAAAGCTGTCACTGGGAACACACATCTCCCCCTGTGTGCTCCTTCCTGTCCGCCAGCGACATCCAGAAACAGAAACACGCACACACACACGAGATAGAATAGGAGGGAGAAATCCAAATCTAAAGATAATTCGGTTCAAATAAAATAAATACAGTAAGTTCTCGGTTCTCTAAATCCGAATATGTGCTCGAGATGGTCACTCCAGATCTCCTGGATGCCTGGCTCCTTTCCCAGCTCTGCTCTGACCGTGGTGATGCCCTGAATCCCTCCTTTATGAAGCTTCGATGTGGTGATGTGGACGAGGATCACGTCTTCAGCTCACAACGGAGGACGGAGGGATGTGAGAGGAGAAAACACACCGACTCTCAACCTTATTCACACACACACACACACACACACACACACACACACACACACACACACACACATATACACACACGCGCGCACCCGCGCACACACTGCGACGCCGCGTCCACATCAGTGCACCATTAGCCTTGGTTTTGGTCCGACTCGACCATTTTTTGCGTCTGTCAGAAATAAAGAAAGAGAGAGAGAGAGAGAGAGAGAGAGAGAGAGGGAATGGTGTTGGTGGTGCTTTTTGCTGAGCTCGCGGTTGTCTGAATGTGCAGCTTCCAGCCTTTCTGAACACTATTGATCTGACTCACCTGCTCTCACTATGCTAATGTCATTATCACGGCAATCATATATCTAATCCCCCTGTAGAGACCACCAATTCCCCCAGGGCACTCCATGGATTTACCCAATTAGGGTACCTGTGGAAATTGGGCTACTGTTGGCCAAAGGAGAGGAGGAAGATGTCTACAGATGAAGACATGCAAGTAGTTGGTTTGAAAGAGGCAGATGTGGAGGACAGGGGGGTATGGAGATGGATGATCCTCTGTGGCGACCCCTAATGGGAGCAGCCGAAAGGAGAAGAAGAAGAAGTTGTTCACCAAAAATACCCATAGATGCACTGTAAATGAATGATTTCGAAAACATTCGGGAAAAAAAAACAAACAGAAATGAGTTTCTGAAAGAGTGCGGAAGAACACAATAAAAACCCTTACAAAATTTGTCATACGAATTGAAATGGTTTTAATGAGAATTTTAACAGGTTTATAAGAATCTAAGGCGAATGTGTTGCCTTATTAGTGAAATGTCTAGTGCAGGGGTCACCAACACGGTGCCCGCAAGGACCACATGAGTCGCCCGGGAGCCTTTTCTAAAAATACCTGTCTCCTACTTTGTTAAATCATTGTTGATTATTATGAGAAATCATTAACATGATCAGCGTCTTCACATAGATGAGTATCATTATTTATTAGTCATAACATATAATAAAAGGTCAATTGAGCAAATTTGTTATTTTAGATCAAACTGAAAACTGTG
Source organism: Silurus aristotelis (assembly GCF_946808225.1). Classification (NCBI taxonomy): domain Eukaryota; kingdom Metazoa; phylum Chordata; class Actinopteri; order Siluriformes; family Siluridae; genus Silurus; species Silurus aristotelis. Next base: position 12,904,369 of record NC_139601.1, on the reverse strand, counting down.
TGTATTAAACTGGTAGCCCTTCACATTAATCGGTACCCAAGAAGTAGCTCTCAGTTTCAAAAAGGTTGGTGACCCCTGGTCTAGTGGATACCATTAAAGACCGCTAGAACACCTTTGAGAACCTCTCATTAAAATTGTAATGGTTTTAATTGGAAATTGGATTGCTTTTTATGGAAACTTTAATGGTTCCTGTGGGTCTCTAATGGTAATTTGCTATATTCTGTTGGTTGTATGTTATGTCTAGTGGATACCTTAGAACACCTCTGGCAGCATGTAGATCTAATCTTAGTCTGTATTGACAATTAGGAGTCAGACAAAAACATCAAAAATCTGGATTAGCTGCAAGAAAGGTGGATGGATAAATACTGGGAAAAAAGTGACCAAACAAGAGAATCTCTCATAAAATTTGTACTGGTTTGAATTAGAAAATGTATTGTTTTTAATGGAAAAAAAAAACTGATGAGGTCTGTGGGTCTCTACTTGTAACTTTGTTGATAAGTTATGTCTAGTGGATACCATTAACAACGAATAGAACACTTTTGTCAACTTGGAAATCACATTTTGGTATTTACTGGACACCAGTAGGGACCATTAGGACATCATTAAGGATCCAGATTCCAATATGTTTCTACAGCAATTGCTTTGGTTCCATATGGTAATTGTTTTAAATATTTACAACCTAAAGGTGTGTAGTGGTGTGCAATTCCTATAAAAGTGTGTAAATATAATTAAAGGTTACTATGCAATAGATCCTGATTGTTCTTCATATGAAGGTTTCTGTTCTAGTCAGGAACAGAAGCAGCTCCACACCCTTTCCAAAGCACTCCTTTCCTTTAAAATGTGAAATATGTTCTTAGAAATGAATTAAGCCACACAAATCTAATTTTTTTCTTTTTTCTTCTTTTTTTTTTCCCGCTTATTATTTTTCCTGGTTGCAAAACAGGATTGGTTTATGTGCTCTTGAAAGCCAATCAAGATGCGAACATACTGTAGTTTAGATTCCAGGCAGTTGAAAATGATTAGGGTTGTCAATGTTTTTATTGCAGTTCACATAAGAGGTAACAGGGGGGATGTAAACATTACAAACTGCTCCTTAAAATTGAAATGTCCACCCAAAACTTCACAAAGCTACTCATTAATATAACTCTTGTGCTCTGGTTATTTCTTTGTTTTGTATGACTTTTAGCCTTTTACAGGGAGAAAACACCTTAATCAGGTAAACATCCCCCAGTACTTTTTTGAATGGAAACAAAAAATATATATAACTGTTAGTAATGTTGTTAAAAGTAAATACAGCTGCAGTAATTTACTGTGTTCACTGCAAGTTTGACTCTAATATCAGCTCTGACTTTCCTAAATGTCCAGCTGAGTGTTTTGGTGCTCATTTATAAGCGGAACAAAGTCACCTTTTGCTAAGTACTAATAGATCTTATAATGTGTTTCTGAATCATGAATAAACACATACATCTAATTATATATGGTTCTTGACAGCTTGTTAGTGTTTTGTAAAGTCCCTGAATAAGGACATTTCAGGATAATGACACAAAAAAACAAATTCATGGCCTGTGGATAATAAATCAAATGCACCCTCCAGATTGCCTGCAGTGAATACAGGTCTATTAGAACAAAAATTCTCAACACTCGCTTGTATTTATTGTGTTTTATCTCACTTTGGAGTGAATCCAATGTATTTATTTTGGACCTTCACATTTTGGGGGCAATTGTATGTACAGGAATTTAAAAGGTTTAGCTGAAGAAAATGTATCCATGTCTGTGTTTTTGGGTTGAAATGGAGTGGTTGTGGAAATTAAATAAAAAAATCAAGTACATTTTAGAACTGTTGGATATCGCATATATCATTTATGGTTAATAATTAATTGTTTTTGTACTGTTTAGTGTTGATAGTAAATGTAGAAACAGTGGGAAAACCATTTGATAACATTGAGATTCCGCATAAAGTGCAGTGTTTGTAATGTTCTATGTACAGTAGGTGTAGTTTTTAATGCACGTATATGTTATAGTAAATAGTAAAAGGTGTAACATTTTACTATTATTATATTTTATATAATTGGACTGTAAACAATTGTAAACACAATGCAAAGCGGAATACCTAACAATTTTGTAAGGTAATTGTACTTCTGTTACCTTCTGCAAATTTGTTTATAATTTTGTCACCTTTAATCAAATGAATATGTGAAGCAAATACAAATAATTTTTAAGGTTATTTTTTATAAAACAGGGAAAAAATTGGTTAGGGAAGCACTGAAATTCATCCAGAATGACAAGTCTATTCAGTGGTCGAAGTGGTTGAATCAATATCAGCTAATTGAGCTAGTTGTGGTGGCTCAGTGGTTAAAGCTTTGTGTTACAACTTATTGTACGTTCAAATGCCGACATTGCCATGCTATCGTTGCTCATTTGTATCCTGTTTCAGTTTTTAAGCAGCAAAATGAGCAAATATATTGTATATTGTGTTACTGCCACGGATACACCAAGCGTCAGAAACCGGGAGTGTAACAGAATGTTCTTTATTGTCCAAAAAATACACACACGAGAGTTTGAGATGTGACACCTGACTGGTACACTTAACTAAGTGCTACCAGGAGCATGGCAACACAGGGAACAGAGCAGTAGGTAGTCTGGAATGATCGATGGTAGTAACCTGTAGATCAGACAGTGAGTGAAGGGGAATAGGAACCTTATAAAGGGGACAGGTAAATAGGGAACAGGTGTGGGTGATTAGTGGGAGCAGGACAGGTGTTGGTGATTAGTAGGAGCAGGACAGGTGTTGGTGATTAGTAGGAGCAGGACAGGTGTTGGTGATTAGTAGGATTGAGAAGACGAGCAAGAGTGTTGAGTGAGGAAGGGAGGCGTGGCTGGTGGTTCTCTGACAGTTACTATATACTACATAAAATATTACAATTATAATAATATGTTCACTGGTGAAGTAAAAATTTTGCTCCTAGAAAATTTCTTTTCACTTCACACTAAATGTTTTGCAGTGAGCCCCATTTTTTTTCTTCTATTTTTTTTTTTAATTCTAAACCCTAAGGCATGAATAATGGCATCTTGCCCAGTCAAGAATGTAATGCAGATGTGTATTGTCTTTTTTTTTTTGTAGTAGGGAATTCTTTGAACATGCATTCTGTATGATTGAGGCCAGCCTAATTCTTTCCCAGCTCTCAACTATGCTCAGACTTGAATCATTTCCAATAGTCAGAATCCACTAGAATTTCGGTTTAGCCCATAACAAATATTGCCTATATTGTCTATGCTCCATCAAATACAAAAATATAAAGTGTATGGACAAAAGTATTAGGACACCTGAAGTTTCTAGCCATATATTATTTATTAAATTGCTACTAAAGAGCTGGATGTACACAATTGTTAATGATGTTTTCGAATGCAGTAGCAAAACATTTTCTCTTCACAGACCCAAAGTCCAGTATGACAATGCCCCTCTGGTTACAAAGTGAACTCTATTAAGATATGTTCTACATGGGTTGGAGTGGAAGATCTGGAGTGGCCTGCTATAGATCTCTGACCTCAACCCTATTAAACAGCTTCGAGATAAATTGTAACTTTGTCTGTGCCCCAGGCCTCCTCACCCTACAGTTCTTGATTTAACTAATGGCCTTGTGGAACATCTTTTCAGATGATTGGAGGTTATTATAACAGCAAATTGGGACTAAATGTGAAATGTGATGTTCAAAAAGCACATACAAATTTATGGTCAGGTTTTCACAAACTTTTTTACATGTATTGTATACATAGATTGAAAAAACAAGGGTATGAGTGAGAAATGACTTGATGCCATGATCCTGTCAACGCTATTTAAGAAATTTACAGCCAGAGGGTTAGAGTAACCCATCCGTGAAATTGCACATAATGCATCTTTAATCCCCATTTGTTATAGTATTGACTCTGGCCTGGTGTCGCTGTCTCTGATGGTATCAATAGAAAAAAAGATAAAATTCTGGTTCAATTAAAAGATTTTCCTGTTCATTTAGTCACAGTTGGACACCAGGTTTAGGAATCTATTCCTGCAGGTACTCCAACTGACACAACTCGCAGAAACTGCTCATTATTGTAATGGCACTGACACAATAGTTAGACACATAGATATACCTGAGGCATGCAACCACATGCTCAAAGCCTTTTCATGAATCCCATGATAGTGTAATCAGGATTGATACACCATTAGCGAGTTCCAGGGATTGATTTTCTTAAGGGTAAAGGGCTTTTCCCACTAGGCATGGAAAAAGGCTTTATCTCCACGCCAGCAATCTGGTTTTAAAGAGATCAGGTGACACTTCTCTCTCTCTCTCATCATGCCCTTGTCATTGGCGACGTCCTTGCTTTATTGACTTGCATCCTGTAACAATTCCTGTCCTAACCTCCAAAAAAACCCTAAATAAGCATGCATTATAGTGAAATTAAAAACAAATCCATTAGCGACCATTAAAAGATACAAATAAGTATTATTAAAAATAAAGCAGAAGTGATAAAAAAAAGCCATTAAAACCATTAAAAAAATTATAAATCTTGTGGTGTCTCAAGCGGCTTTTTAAATGGAGTAATGAAGGGCACATGATAAACTTTTAAATGAAGTAATTACTCGATCTTGCTTGCATTAAAACAAACAAACAGAAGCCTGGTTCTTGTTTTATGCTCCTGAAATGTTCACAGATAAATCACCCTAAAGCTCCTCACAGGAAGTGAAAAGGAGAATAGTTCTCAATTCACTGTGTAATGAAATGATGTCAAGTAGAATTTGTGGAAGGCCCAAATGTTGAAACGTTTAATGCTTATTCTGATTCAACACACAGGATTTTGCACCAATAATATCAACCTTATATATATATATATATATATATATATATATATATATATATATATATATATATATATATATATATATATATATATATAAAGAGAGAGAGAGAGAGAGAGAGAGAGAGAGAGAGAGAGAAAGATTAGATAGATAGATAGATAGATAGATAGATAGATAGATAGATAGATAGATAGATAGATAGATAGATAGATAGATAGATAGAAATGTGAAATGTGTGTATCCTTTAGGAGTTTATTGCGTAGTTCATGTAAATGTATTTACATAGTAAGGACACGTTCACTGGAACCTTGCATGGTTTAAAAGTGGGTTTTCCCCTAATATTTCTACACCCTGATATTTTAGCTTTCAAACCCTGATTTTCTGATCCTCCTAATCCAGGTGAGTAAAAGTTGAATGATTCATGCAGTGCTTTTTTAAATAGATCGCTTCATTGCCGGTTCATCTGGCACCGTTAATGCATTTGTGTGGTTGCAGAGTGCAGCAAATGAAATGGCCCACTGCTGCATGAAAGCGAAGGCGCGGCAAGGTAATTGGTAATGAAAGCAGTGGAAGGTTGAGAGCTCAGCCAAAGATTTATTGACAGTAGGAAAGTGTCCTGAGACCTTTTACAGGAATTCCTCTGCAGGGAAATTAAGGAGCTCGTTGAATATGCACGAGAGGGAAATTCGCTGGTATAGTATGGATGAAAGAACACAATGGATGAGTCCTGTCAGAAATAAGTACACAGATACACACACAGGGTTAATCACTCGGTGTGATGGAACCGAAATAGCCACCGAGAGGGAAATCCAAAAACATTGGTATGACTCAACATGCTACATGTCAGTTGGCCTGTTATCAATCTCCTGGTGATTTATTGCAGTGCTGAGGTCTGATGTCATGGGTGCCTCATGGATTTTCTCAGCATTTTCTTTGTGAATAATGATGTTGTACTGCAACCCAATGTCATATCAGAACTCTTTTTCGCTGATTTTGTGGCTGTAAACAAATGAATAATCTGTGTTTAATTAGATTTTGGCAGCGAGGCAGGCACCGGATTGTTCCTAGATTTTTTTGTAATGTTTTGTGTTTTACATTGTGTGCTCTTTTAGATCAATGAAATGCATTTAAAATTATTTATAATTTAAACAATTCTGGTGTCTGCATAAGTCCCTGTAGGTGTGTTGTTTGGTTTACGTTATTCAAAATGTGTTTTATTCCTACACAAATATAGACATAGATAAAGTCCACTATTCATTCTTTAAAAAAACTTTCCAAAAATGTTTGCAGGGCGTCTTTGTGAGAGTAGAATTGAACAAGATGGTATTTACTGTCATGTGTGTGAGTAGAAAAATATAAAGCTCATGAGATTAACATAAAAGACCTTATTTGTTGATGTGAACAATGCATCAACAATAATCCAGTTACAACATTCATTCCTACTTTGAAAATGCCTGGGAGGGTCACAATGGTTGAAATGACCATACATTGAAATGACTATACTATGTTTTATATGTTTGGAGAAACAGTCCCATGCAGATTAAGTAAAAAAAATCCTCTCTTGTCTAGGCCACTCTATGAACATTTGAACCATTAAACAGATACATATACAGCTTGTGGCATTGTATTATACCCCTATTACTGATAACTGATTACCAGGAAAATGTAAAAAATATAGTGTATACAAGGAAAACATTATTATTAAATTTGCAATTTTATGAGACTTAATGCAATAGATATTGTGGGTAAGAAGCCATAGTATATCTTTTTAAAGTCTGAATGTTTCATATGAAAAGTGAGGACCCCACTTTTTTGGATAAACATTTAATAGACTGATGAGCAAAAGTAAAACTCTTTGGAAGACTCTGTGGGTGCCATCACATCTAGTGTAAAGCAAACACAGTGTTCTCATAAAGCATATCATAACAACTCTCATGGTGATAGCAATAGTGTGATGGTGTATTGATGCTTTCCTGCTGCAGGGCCTGGGTGACTTGCCATTATTGACAGAACCATGAATTCCGATTTGTTCCAGAAAATCTAAAGAGAGCTGCCTGGTCATCAGTCCATATTCTAAAGCTAGGGCAAAACTGGGTTAAGTAGCAAAACATTGATCTAAAAAATAAGAGCAAGCCCACCTCAGAAAATGCTCAAAAGTAACAAGTTTCTGGAGTAGCCTAGTCAAAGATCTTACCTGAACTCCATGAGATACTGTGGCAGGACCTTAAAATTCATTTCATGTTTAAAAATGGCAGAATTAAATCAATTTTTCATAGTAGAGCAATGTTAGAAACAGATCTCCAATAATCTAAAGGTAAATGTTTGAGATTGTTGCTGCTAAAGTTGGCACAGTGTGTCATGAAGTATAGGTGACCTTTATAATTTTACATGGATGATTGCATAACCTTTTTCTCATGTTCTCCTTTTTTTTTTTTACATTTTATCTGAAGTGAATTCTTTTTGCAAATATTAAGAAATAAGAGGAAATCAAGACAGGGCAAATTCAGTCAAGTTTCATTCCAACCCAAACTTTTTTTTTTCTGAAAGCATCATCAGAAGCTGCTTATAAATTCTGAAGCAGTTAGGACGTTCATGCTGATTTACATTACATTTTCCCGTGGTCAAAATGATAGCAGATGCTCCTTGCTTCCTTGGCCTGCCAGTTCCCAGGGAACTGGCCCCGAAATGAATCATCACTGAGCAAAAAGCTCTTGACCCCACCATACCGCGATCGCTGGCCTTAAAAAAAAGAAGCGAAAAAACCCACCAACTTTCTGCAAACAACTGTTTCTTTGGCAGCATACTCTGGGATTTTTTCAGCATTGCAGAAGAGATCTTGGCTGGGCCAGGAGATATGGACAGATGGACAATTTCCTGTAATGAGGCCCTACAGCGTTCTCAAAGAGATGAAGCCAAGACAAGAGGCACACGAAGGAGCATCAAGGACAGACCCCTTACAAAAATTAACCTACACAGACCCTAAAACTGATGCCTCTATATTAAGAACGACAGTCTGAGTGGTTTCTATAATTAAAACAAGAATCTAGCATTTACCAGCCAGTGTGTTCTACTGCATATTACCTTAATGTATAAATGGATTTTTTTTCTTCTAATGAACATGTGACTTTAATAACTTTAATTAACAAACATAAAACCCAAATTTGGAAAAGAAATTGGAAAAGAAACACAAATACACATGAATATTAGCAAAACTGAAGTAATAAAGTAATACTAAGGGAATGTAATCACAGCCTGATTATTAGTCATTGTTTTAAAGTCAGAGAAATACAAAAAACTCTACTAGTATTATGTGAAAGGGTGCTTAAATGACCTTTTATGTGAAGAAACAGCATAACTCTTTTGTCATGCAATGCTCAGAAAGTGGATGCAAAAAAAAATATATTTAATCAAGTCCAGAAGGGGGAGTGGTGGCTCCAGCGGTTAAGGCGCCGATTGGAAGGTCTGGGGTTCAAGCCCCGGTATCGCCAAGCTGCCACACTTGGGCCCTTGGGCAAGGCCCTTAACCCTCTATATCTTTGTTAATTTTGTCTTTAGTTTCACAGTGTTTGTTTTGTAAATCTGGACTTTTCATTCCCTCCAGCAGGTGGTGAGCCCACAGGAAGGCGGCCCCACGTCACTCCGACATCACATCCGCCCCGGAGCGGGGGTCCCTTACGAGGGAAATATCAAGGTCCATGACTTTGGAGTGACGTGGGGCCGCCTTCCCGTGGGCTCACCACCTGCTGGAGGGACCGTAAGGGACGGTGCTGAGAGGATTGGGCAGCAGTCAAAGGCGGGGGCCTGCTTAGACTGCTGCCCCCGCAACCCGAATTACGGATAAGCGGGAGAAAATGAATGAAAATGAAAAGTCCAGATTTACAAAACAAACACTGTGAAACTAAAGACAAAATTAACAAAGAGCAAAACCTGAAACATGGAACAAGGATAAAAAAAAAAAAACATGCATGAAGAAAAAAACAAGAGATGTGGTGCAGCAAGTGTTAATTAACTGCCAACATGATTCAGGTGCATGAACAAACATGTGGCATGGGCCGATGATATGCGGTGGTTGAAGGGAAACATAGGTTGTGATATAGTCCTGATTACGTTTGACCAGAACTTTAGGGAAAATACAAACTACTATACTAGTATTACAGTACTACAGTACTACAAATGTAACTTCTTAGAATATTATATTTTTTAACGATCAGTGACTGTCGTTTTGTAAGCATGGAGCTTATTGGTCATGAAGTCAAATGCTGTTTGTATATAAAAATGTAAATTATGTGCTGTTCATAAAAAAAGTAATTTAAGTCCTAATTTACTAAGATCCCAAATAATGGGCTGCTTTCGAAGTTAAACGTCCAGCACTGTTATATGTAAACTACCCTGTTAGGTTTAAATTTCTTATTTATTATACACACATACAATGTAATTGGGATGTTGTCAAACCCAGTCATTTAACAACTATTGCTTTAACAAATATATACAAAAAAAAGAGCAAGAAAATACAAATCCATAAATGAATAACAATAAAACTATTTAATTACGAAGAAATGACTGCATAAAAGGTGAATGGGCTGCAATGCACGTTTCTCATGGCAACATTGTATTAGAGCCAATATTAAATTAATGATTAGTGACTAATCTGTATGCAATAATATATACAATATGTATATATTGTTCTTCTTAGTGTGCTACAGTACAGAACAACTTTATTTCATTTTCCTGAGTGACATGCCTTTCTGTTTTTCATCATGCTCTGTGGATAATTTTGGCTAAAAGTCGCACTAAAACAACTAAACAAAGACTCAAACAACATGCTTGTGTTTATAATCTGAGTACAGTTTATATGTATACACTTTTGCACAAAAATGAGACAATCCCAAAATGGTAAAATGTAAAGTTGTTATGGTCTTAACAACAAATCATTAGTGAGAATTTAGGATGCATTAATCGAGACCATCTGGCTTGAGACATCCATTATATCCAGATCAGGAGTGCTGATTTGAAACCTATATAATATTTGGTTAAACATTAAAAACTAGCTAAGAAACATTTCTTAATTACTTATCAAATGGTTGAAGTCATCAGCTTCTATCTGTAAAAATAAATAAAAAAATAAAAAAAACGTCTACACAAGTTTACCCATAAACATTCACCAATGATTTGTTAATATTTTGCCATTTTGGGTTTAGACATTTTTTTTTTGCCCAGAAATGCATTACTTATGCATAAACCTATGCATTGCTGCATTTTTTATGTCAAACATTCTAGTTGTCCCTTGCATATTTTACAACTAATTGGCATTTTTTTTTGTCATTTATATCCAGATTTATGCTTTAAAACTATATTTCTTTTAATGGCATAGACAAGACTTCTTTGTCTCTATAAAGTGAGTTTTATCTACATATTCTAAATGGCACTAATATTTATCAGCTTTATATGCTGCACAGCCTTTTCGTCATTATCAACATGTGAGTATGAAGAAACTCTGAGTTCCTGAAATTTGTGTAAACCTCACTGCAAAATGTGGTGAAAACTGTGCAAAAATCCAAAAACTAAAATATGAACATGCTGTAAGGAATAATGCTAAGAAAAAATATCATTATTATATCTTTGCCTTTAGCAGTTGAAAATAAATACTTGCTTTCGGTTTGTTTCAGTTTTTTATACTTTAACTTTTCATAGCCACTGCCATGTATTTTTTTTACATATGAAAAATTCACGAAAAATACACAAAAAAACTGGACAAGTTTTTATTAATTTGTTTATCTTCAGTAAACACTTCAAGCCATATATCGTGTGTACTAGACGTCAGCTGTGCCACTGTGCTGCACTTTTAATAAATTAGCTTGCACATTTTTGTGTTGCGTGTTAACAAGTATGAATATGTCGCATTGCCTTAAATATAAAAACTACCGTAATTTCCGGACTCTAATGCGCACCCATTTATAAACTGAATTTGACAAAGATTTTTATTTTGAACATAAATAAACCGCACCTGTCTATAAGCCGCAGGTGTCTACACTAAAACTAATGAACTTTACACAGGCTTTAACGACAGCGTCTGTTACACGGTGTAACGGGTGAAATATGTTGCGCTTCCTTCAAGAGCAGAGCGGTATTTTGGGAATAGCCTGGCGCCGCATTTTTCCGCTATTACTGCATGTGTGGAGACCGAGGAATATGTCCTTATTATTTTCTGATGCTCATTTCTAAGTTTCTTTGACCAACCTGTAACGCTGTTGCCAAGAATAATAAAAAAAAGCATGAGTTTTAAAAACCTGTCTGTGCTTATATGATTTCTGTTGTAACTGGAGTTAGCGAGCTCTCCCTTCACCCAGACTCAACGCGTTACAACGGCTTGTATCTAAACTTTAGCCTACCAAGAAAGTCATTGTTCACTGTCTTCCTCCTTCCGTTCACAACTATTTCTCTCGGGAGTTTATCTTTTGGCATCGTCGTGCATTTAAGAAAAACTTTTTTTTCTCCCGAAGCCGTGCAGCTCAGAACACAGGTGAGGTGCGTTTTTTCGTTTCCGTTCAGAAATTTCATTGGTCTAATGTTATGGGGTTTAGTTTTTTGGCTTGAAGTTTGTGAAACCGGGAAAAACCCAGGAAAAATTCATAAATAAGCCGCATCGTTGTTTAAGCCGCGGGGTTCAAAACGTGGGAAAAAAGTAGCAGCTTATAGTCCGAAAATTACGGTAAATGATCTCTTGCCTTATTGTTTGCTTTTGCCCTACAGCACCCATTTCAACCACCGGTATACTATACCGAGACTCCCTGGCACATTTTTAACTTAATTAGTGGTCAGTACTAGTGGGAACAGACACAATGTATATGGCTTTATAAAGTGCACTAGTACGGTAGCTTCATCTGATAAAATAACTAATGATTTTGGACACAAATTAGGTGCCTAATAAAACTGCGGCATGTGACTTAATAATATTTCATTCGCACCAAATTCATTCAACATTGAACATTCAACATTGACACTGAAGAACATCTTACAGCATCTTATGTGCTCTTTTATATCCTGTTCCTGTAGAAGGTTACAGAAGTGAGAAATTTTCCCTGTTAGCAATAGTAAATGTTCATCTATTCTTTTTATGTGGAAAAATAAAGACACTTTCAGAATAATCACTTGGTGTGTTAAAGTAAATTAGATGCTAATTAAACTCTTTGCAATGCAGTCTGATTTTTTTAACGGTTTATTCTAGAATCTTAATGCAGTTCCTTTAGGGGAATTGCTTGACGTTTCAGTGTGGAACCCTACAACAGGGTTTTGCGTTCAGAGATGGTCCTATTAAAGGTTCTATAGATTAAAAAACGCCAAAAACCCTTAGCTATCTGAAGTAAGTTAAAGGAACCAAGTGTATTATATCTACGATTAGAATCTTTGCACTATATGAGAATAAATTAAATGTCTAGTAGCACAGTGGTGTCATGAGAAACATTGCCACGTTGCTGCTTCTGGTTCATAGTTTTAAGGTTCAAGTCTGAGACTGATCTCAGGCTTATATACCACATAAATGTGTTTGTAGTCCTGTCTTTTCCTTCCTACTGTAAAACATGCCAGTATGTAGTTTGGCTGAAGCTAATTTACTTGAGGGTCTGCATGCATGTGCACAGTGTTCAGTAATGAATTGAGGGTCCCATCCAGGATGTACCAGACCCACCATTAGCCTGACTAAGATAAAGTGGTTACATGAAACGTCTTTCATGTCCATTTGGCTCCTTATACAGAGAAATAGCTGAAATGGTAACAGGTTTTGGGTTTCAATCTGTATTATGTCTCATCCCCCTCAGAGGATTCATCTGTCAAACATTTTCAACACATGCTTGCTGTAGTTGTTAAAGACTGATTGCACCAGAAACAATAATCATCAGGAGTCTTGCAGCTCAGGAAGGCATTCGTGCCAGAAAAAAATACAAACATGACTGAGTTCTCATTTAAAACAATAATAGACACAGTCATCTATATATATAGCATTAGCCAAGCTCTCAAGATGTTTCTAACATTTGACAAGAGAGACATTTTTTTTATCTTCTTCCATTGTGGTCTGACAAGAGCTACAAATAAGCAATTTGTGCCTCTGTATTTTTCTGCACAGGTTAGCATGTGAGTCAGATTACTGTCAGCTATATGTTCAGTGCTCTTCTGTATAGGCCCCATTTAGAGTCCCAGTGTTAGACGAGAACAACAAAACAATGCCTGATCATAGAATTCTGAGATCAGTACCAAAACACTCAACATAAGGCTAGGAATTTCAAAAAACCTCAACAAAATAAATAAATACGTAAATGAATAATACAAAATAACAAAACGTGTTTTTTAAATGAGTATCTGATCACTCAGGAAATGTGGCTCTCCCTTTTAATAATAATGGAAAATGGGTTTTATGTAATTAATCAATTGTCATATTATGAAGAAATGTACGATAACAAAAATATTAAATATATTATAATCAATTATAATCTGCTACCTACCTACCTACCTACCTACCTACCTACCTACCTACCTACCTACCTACCTACCTACCTACCTACCTACCTACCTACCTACCTACCCAAGCACCCACCCACCCACCCACCCACCTACCTACCTACCTACCTACCTACCTACCTACCTACCTACCTACCTACCTACCTACCTACCTACCCAAGCACCCACCCACCCACCTACCTACCTACCTACCTACCTAAGCACCCACCGACCCACCTACCTACCTTCCTACCTACCTACCCACCCACCTACCTACCTACCTACCTACCTACCTACCTACCTACCTACCTACCTACCTACCTACCTACCTACCTACCTACCTACCTACCTACCCAAGCACCCACCCACCCACCTACCTACCTACCTACCTAAGCACCCACCGACCCACCTACCTACCTTCCTACCTACCTACCCACCCACCTACCTACCTACCTACCTACCTACCTACCTACCTACCTACCTACCTACCTACCTACCTACCTACCTACCTACCCACCTACCTACCTACCTACCTACCTACCTACCTACCTACCTACCTACCTACCTACCTACCTACCTACCTACCTACCTACCTACCTACCCAAGCACCCACCCACCCACCTACCTACCTACCTACCTACCTAAGCACCCACCCACCCACCTACCTACCTTCCTACCTACCTACCCACCCACCTACCTACCTACCTACCTACCTACCTACCTACCTACCTACCTACCTACCTACCTACCTACCTACCTACCTACCCACCTACCTACCTACCCCCCTACCTACCTACCTACCTACCTACCTACCTACCTACCTACCTACCCACCTACCTACCTACCTACCTACCTACCTACCTACCTACCTACCTACCTACCTACCCTCATCAGACCTATGATATATATCAAGGTAACATCACGCTTTAATAACTTGGGTAATGAACATCATGAAGCAGTAAACAATGACATTACAAAGGAGGTTTTGGTTAAAAGAGATTGGCAGGAGGTAATAACGTTTGGATGGCATGACATTATATGATCTGCTTCTTACTAGAGTCAATTTACAAGAATAGCACATTTTAAGAATCTTAAAGTATGTGAAAATGAATGGAGGCTCAAGAGCAAGGGCAAGACCATGCAATGCTTTAGAGCTAAAGAGAAGCAAACAGAAAAAAAAGACACATAAGCATTAGACTTTCCAAAGCCAGGGATATTGTCTGATTTAATTTTCATTGGTTTTGAATGTGTTGAGGTCTGTATATTAGAGCAAAACCAATGAATATTAGTCTAGACAGAAAGTTTTGAAGGCTGTCTAACAGTATCTAATTTTTCAAAGGAAAGCAAAGGACAAAAAGCTGGCTCAATCAAGAAACCTTATTTGCTATTAAAATATGTGACAATTGATTTTATTTGGAATTTGTACAGAAAATATGGAGCAGTATCACGGGTTAAATACTAATTTGTACTGATATTGCAAATATAAAAATTTTAACATAACATGATACCAGACAAAATGAAAAGCAACTGTATTGATAATGTACAATTGTGAGTAAAATCCAGCTAAAGTTTTTTGGAGTTATTTTTATTTATGTATTTTTGCACTTAATGTAGCTTTATGTTGTGTGTTGTAGCTCTTTGTTGTTTAGTGTAGCACCAGGGTTCTGGAGGAGCGCTGTCTCATTTCCTCTGTGTACTGTGTACCACTGTGTATAGTAGAAATGACAATAAAAGCCTCTTGACTTGACTTGACTTGAAACATTACACTATGGGTAATGAAATGCAAGTTACATCACCACTGCAAATTTGACTAGTAAGCTAACTGACAGCAACGAAACACCAAAAAAGTTTTATAGTATTCGGCAGTCATTATTAGTTATTTCATACCATGGCAATAATGCAAATGATATATTTGCTATAATAATAATTATAATATAATGTGATAATTAATTTCACAGGAATTTGTATGGTGGACAATTTGCATATTTAAATGTTATACATAAATAGGTTGAATTTTACAGCTGATATGGGAAAGTTTTCTATAAGAAGATGTCAATTAAAAATGTATAGAGCGTCTCCTAGGACGTTTTCGTCACTTTTTGGAAACGCAATATTTTTTCCCCCAGAAACTAGTGAGGGAACTGTTTATAACTTCCAAAATGTAAGAGATAACAAGCATTAACTTTTCTCACAGGTGTTCCTCAACATTAAATATAACTATAAATAGTAAAAAAAATATGATCAATTAAATTGTAACCACTGGCAAACATCTGTGTTGTAAGAGAAACATTTAATGACATGCTGTTTTTGGAAACTGATCCAAAAACATTTGAAAACAGTTGAATAAATCCTGGTAAATGACAGAAAAAAACACATTTAAGCCTTATGTGTTGGTATTTTTATTAAGGTTTAACTTGGGAAACCTAACTAACTATTCGTAAAGGAGACAGGAGTCTCCTGACATTTTCCTGACATTCATGCAGAGCATATAGAAATGCCGTGACTCGTCTTTTGTTTGCGTGTTTACCATCAGGAACCGGTTCACTTATTAATCATAGATGTCCTTCATTATAATTAGATCAAGAGAAGCACTCCAGGCTTTCAGGGAAATAGAATCACTCTTGAGCTTAATACAGAGTAAAAAATCTTCATAATTAATTGGCCAATCCATCTGTATAGATCGCAGGGAATGATAATTAAGCATGTGGTGTGCATTTTACCTACAGACGCAGCTCTTTGTCTTTTTCTTGCTCTCTCCGGAGTATTGACTACGTTCCTCACTTACATTTTGCATCTATAAATAATGGCTGTGGGATTTCCTTCGTACCCTATGTGTTCTGTAATTAAAAAAGATACACTGCACCTCCAGATAAAAGCCGGTATCTAGCAAGATATTTTCCATAGGATATACTAAATATCTTTGTCCTACCCCATAGGAAAATTTTTTTTAAAGCATTTAAACAACTCTAATAAATGTACATTTAGTGTCAGCCAGATGAAGAAGGGTTCCCTCCTGAGTCTGGTTCATCTCAAGGTTTCTTCCTCATACCATTTCAGAGAGTTTTTCCTTGCCACTGTCTCCACTTGCTTGCTCATTATAAATAAACGTATAGGGACTAATTTAGGTTGCTAAAATTTATAGTTGCAATCTATTAAATCCTGTAAAGCTGCTTTGGGACAATGCCTATTGGTAAAAGCGCTATACAAACAAAATGAAATGTAATTCATAGAACAGAGCAGTAAGACGTCTAGACTGAGCTGAGCTGTGTATGGCGTTCAAAGGCTAATTGATTTCTTGCTAATCAGAGGTGAAATCGGTTCAAATAAATAAGAAGTTTAATCAGTAGATGATGGCCTCAAGGCATGTTATAATAGATGCATTGATATTCAAACAGCAGTTGTCTTTCAAGTATTATTCTGGGTATTTAAATACAACAACAACAATAATAATAATAATAATAATAATAATACTAATACTAATAATAATAATACAGCTTATTTAAAGCCAACTCCCAGACTTATTTGTGAGCTGTGCATTCATGCATGACCACTACAGTTAAGGAATCACTGGAGCTATTCATTTAAGCAAAATTGTTCAAAAATGGTTTGTAGTTTTACCCACGATGCCTATGTTTTAACACAGATATTGCTATTTTCTGTCTGGAGAATAAAAGGTCAAAGTGGCAGAAGAGTGTCAAAATGATGTGAACCAAATCTAGTGAAGATTGGACAAAGATTTAGACAAAGACTACAGTAGCAATAATGGCAGTTGGACATAAGCCTTGTAATGATGTGTTGTCTTTTTTCAGCAGGAGGTGGTGCTGTCACAAAATTTGTTGCATAGCCTCAGATCATAGTTCTAAAGCTGCCCACCAAGTTTTGTGTCATTTCACTAAAAGCCACTATTTAGATTCTGCCTCACATCTTGTTTGCTGGTTTTATTGTCAGATACACGTCAGCAAAAAAACAGGTTGAACTGTTGAATCCGTAAAAGTCTTTAAAGGCTTTTAGATTTTGGACACATGGTTCAAAAGTTATGACCCTAAACATACTTTTATGTTTTTTGTTTTTTTTACTTTTGTGCAGTTTGACCCAGTGGTGGCGCAATCGCACTGGCAGCACTTAACCCATCCACAGTCAGTGTGCCAAATTTCAAATGTTTTTTTTTTAACTGCTATAGACCCCTGTTAATTTTAAGTTGGGTTCCACACAAATTTTCTTAACACACATCCCTATGGTGTCTGTGCAGTGCCTATAGGATCTTTACAATGCGAGTACGTAAGGTATTCGGATTGTCTTTTTCTGGGCTTAAACATCTCTGGTTACCACTTCTTATTACTTAATAAGAAAATTTTTTTACTCAGGTTTTGAGTATATATATATATATTTGTCTGTTTTCTACATTATACTGAAGAAGAATGTTTGCACCATTTTGTGTGCTGTGTGATTTTTACCTGATCAGAAAAAGACACCACAGGCATCATAGATCATTGATCATTGATCATAGCAACATTGGAGACCTCACCTAAACCATTCTCCAAGAATGAATTTTTTGTTTGGGCATGATAAAAATCTAACAGACACCCTAGCCACCAAAGAAATATTAATAATAAAAAGATGAATAGAGTGCCTATACAGTACACACCTTTGGTGAATAGGCCCATAAAGACACAATTTTTTTAGTGTGTTGAAATAATGCCATAGTACTTTGAATTAAGTTATTAAGTAAAAAATAAGGGCTTTGTTTTTTACAATTCATGTGTCAGAGCTTTTGTAATATAACACCTTTCCAAGGTCGCTGCACAAACAAAATTGACAAGACTGGTAGGAAGAAAAAAGAATGTTTTATATGAGAAGGAAGTGCAGTCACTAAGGTCCTGGGGGATGATATTTAAAATGAACCGTGACTCAAGACAAAAGATTTGCTTCCAACTGTATGTCTGATCAGCAGGGTCTGGCTGTAGATCACAGATATTGAGGCAAGGCAAAGCCACATATTGCTTTGTTAACAAGAAAAAATAAGTTTGTGTTTGATTTTTAGTGATACGGAAAGTGAGTGTAACTGTTGGACCGTGGGAGCTGAACAGCTGAATTTTTATGAATATTAGATAGAAAGGCAAAATAATTTTTTTTATATTTTAGAAAGATTTATTTTTCCAAAACACAAAAATGCAAAACAAAAATAAGGTTCAGTTTTTGGAATCCATATCATCTTAATAACTCTTTAACAAATGGCATAGACTGAATTATCATTTCCATTTTTCTCAGAATAGTAGCAACTTTAAGGGCCTTAAGAAAAAGTTCCAGCTCACTCTTCATTTAAGCAAGACAACAGTGACAGTTATGCAGATGATTTTAGAGTAAAAAAAAAAAAAAAGATGAGTATGCTTTTACTTATGATAAGATCCACATGCCATAAAGGTTTGGCCATAATGGCTTCCTAAAAGTATTGGCAAAGTTCATATGAAAATTGGTACCTCAGTGGGTAAGACTTTGGCCCTCTGATTAAACAAATGAGAGCTCAAATCCCAGAAAAACAAAGCTGTAATTTTTTGGCCCTTGAACCAGACCCTAAACGTGCAACTGCTCAGTTGTATAATCGAGATCATAAACTGAAAGTCCTTACCTGGGTAAAGTCATCTTCCAAATGCATACCATCCTGCAAGACCCCCTGTTTTGGATATACTCAGATCCAATCGTCTAACAATCACAATTCTCTTGACCATTTTTCCTGTTTTCACCACTTCAGTTTGAAAGCTCTCACCCTATGACAAGTTTTCATTTTATAACTGACAGTTCTCTTTCGGGATCTCGAGGTGCATTAACAATGCTTTGGGAATGCCTCGGCATGTCACGTGTGAAATCTGTCCAGCGGAAAGGCGCGACGTCACAGTCAGGAAGCTATAAAAGCACATGTGATGGAGCAAACGATAGCTTCTTTTTATTCCGGAAGTGCTATGTGTGTGTCTGTGTCTGCCGGAGAGATTAGGTAGTATCGAGTGATGATCTGGGGCATCCGCATTCTGAACTATATCGATGATTTTTTGATATTAGCTCAATCGGAGCTGTTGGCGGTCCAGCATCGAGATGTCGCTCTCGCCCACATGAAAGAACTGGGGTTAAGACAAAACGCCAAGAAGAGCATACTTTCTCCAGCGCAGAGGGCCACTTATCTAGGCATAGTGTAGGATTACAGTTATGCAGGCACAACTGTCTCCTGCTCGGATCAAGTCTATTCTCACAGCTGTCAAAAAAAGTGAGAGAAATTCAGTCACTCACTGTGAAGCAGTTTTAAAGACTCCTGGGTCTGATGGCAACCCCGTCCAGAGTGGTTCCGCTTCACCTCCTGCACATGGAACTCCTCCAGTGATGATTAAGAGACAGAGGTTTCTACCGGATGGGCAACCCACTTTGTACAATAAAGGGCACACGGCAAGCCATACAGGCCTTAGATGTGTGGAGAGAACCTGGGTTCCTGTCTAAGCCCCCTTTGTTGCGAGCTCCTTGTTGTCACCTAACACCTTCCTCACAGGGTGGGGGAGTGGTCATGAGTGGCCACTCCACCCAAGGTCTAAGGCTTAATCTCACATGGCACATAAACTGCCTGGAGATGCTAGCCGTGTTTCTGGCTTTGAAGCACTTTCTCCCAAAGACTGATACGTTTTGATCCGTACGGACAACACATCAGTTGTCTCCTACATCAACCACCAGGGCTAGTAAACCAGGGAGCAGACGCCCTGTCAAGGAAGCCATTTTGGCTTATAGTGCTCCGCTTGCTAAACAGTCACTGTTTTCCTCCATGGAGCCCGGTTGCTGAGGCCCCGGGTGCAACTTAGAGTGCCTGTGTAGTACCTGGCCGTTGTTTTGGAGGCTCTGTCTAAGCCTCCCTTTGAGCCCTTACCTGTGGTGCCTCTGAGGTTTATGAAAAACTGTCTTTCTTCTGGCTATCTCATCCCTAAGCAGAGAATCTTCAGGCCCTTTGCATGACCCTGTCTGTCTTGGAGTTTACCCCAGGCATGACCAGTGCCTTTCTTTACCCCAGACCGGGGTATGTTTCTAAGGTGCCCTCGGTTTGTCCCCACGACCCATCGTGCTGCAGGCAGTGCTCCTCCTCCCTTTATGGCCCCTTAACAGTAGAAACTTTAATGTCTGTTTCAGGACAAGTTAAGTCAAGTTTATTCCTATAGCATTTTTTACAACAGACATTGTCTCAAAGCAGCTTTACAGAATTTAACAGTTGAACGATGTGTATTTATTCCTGAAGTCATGGCGACTGTGGCAAGGAAAAACTCCCTTAGATGTTATGAGGAAGAAACCTTAAGAGGAACCAGATGCAAAAGGGGAACCCATCCTCATTTTGGTGATATCAAGAGTGTGATTATAAATCTTTAAACAATACAGAACACTGGAGAGTGAGAACTAACATTAGCACTGGAAAGTAAGATTGTGAGTAATGTCCTTTCTACAGTCTTATTTAGTCATTTGAGATTATGGAACCAGGAGCTACTGAGCAACTCATAAAATAGCTTAACATTTGAGATCAACATAGATCCAGAGCCTTTAAACACCCAATGTCTAAATGACACATGAAGTGGGATCCAAATGGTGCTGGTACGTCTCTAGATGGTTTAGGATGTTTGTGGGGTCGGCATCTTCTCTTTGGAGGTCCATAATCTTCATGAGGTGGGACGTGACTGGAGTGGGCACAACCTAATGATGCCTCGGGATGGGCAGAGAAAGAGAGAAGCAGTGGAAAGGAATTAGCGTCGCTGCTGTTCATTATTTTAACACGCACAAGTTGATAATGTGCATGTGATACATCTTTAATCTGCACTAAAACTGGGAGAGTGTGTCTGAGCTCTGGACACTGTCAGAAAGATTATTCCAAAGTTTAGGAGTCCAGCACATACAGTGAGGAAAATAAGTATTTGAACACCCTGCTATTTTGCAAGTTCTCCCACTTAGAAATCATGTAGGGGTCTGAAATTGTCATTGTAGGTGCATGTCCACTGTGAGAGACATAATCTAAAAAATAAAAATTCCAGAAATCACAATATATGATTTTTAAACTATTTATTTGTATGATACAGCTGCAAATAAGTATTTGAACACCTGTCTATCAGCTAGAATTCTGACCCTCAAAGACCTGTTAGTCTGCCTTTAAAATGTCCACCTCCACTACATTTATTATCCTAAATTAGATGCACCTGTTTGAGGTCGTTAGCTGCATAAAGACACCTGTCCACCCCATACAATCAGTAAGAATCCAACTACTAACATGGCCAAGACCAAAGAGCTGTCCAAAGACACTAGAGACAAAATTGTACACCTCCACAAGGCTGGAAAGGGCTACGGGGAAATTGCCAAGCAGCTTGGTGAAAAAAGGTCCACTGCTGGAGCAATCATTAGAAAATGGAAGAAGTTAAACATGGCTGTCAATCCCCCCCCGGACTGGGGCTCCATGCAAGATCTCACCTCGTGGGGTCTCAATGATCCTAAGGAAGGTGAGAATCAGCCCAGAACTACACGGGAGGAGCTGGTCAATGACCTGAAAAGAGCTGGGACTACCGTTTCCAAGGTTACTGTTGGTAATACACTAGGACGTCATGGTTTGAAATCATGCATGGCACGGAAGGTTCCCCTGCTTAAACCAGCACATGTCCAGGCATGTCTTAAGTTTGCCGATGACCATTTGGATGATCCAGAGGAGTCATGGGAGAAAGTCATGTGGTCAGATGAGACCAAAATAGAACTTTTGGGTCATAATTCCACTAAACGTGTTTGGAGGAAGAAGAATGATGAGTACCATCCCAAGAACACCATCCCTACTGTGAAGCATGGGGGTGGTAGCATCATGTTTTGGGGGTGTTTTTCTGCACATGGGACAGGGCGACTGCACTGTATTAAGGAGAGGATGACCGGGGCCATGTATTGGGAGATTTTGGGGGAACAACCGCCTTCCCTCAGTTAGAGCATTGAAGATGGGTCGAGGCTGGGTCTTCCAACATAACAATGATCCGAAGCACACAGCCAGGATAACCAAGGAGTGGCTCTGTAAGAAGCATATCAAGGTTCTGGCGTGGCCTAGCCAGTCTCCAGACCTAAACCCAATATAGAATCTTTGGAGGAAGCTCAAACTCCGTGTTTCTCAGCAACAGGCCAGAAACCTGACTGATCTAGAGAAGATCTGTGTGGAGGAGTGGGCCAAAATCCCTCCTGCAGTGTGTGCAAACCTGGTGAAAAACTACAGGAAACGTTTGACCTCTGTAATTGCAAACAAAGGCTACTGTACCAAATATTAACATTGACTTTCTCAGGTGTTCAAATACTTATTTGCAGCTGTATCATACAAATAAATAGTTAAAAAAAAATACATTGTGATTTCTGGATTTTTTTTTTTAGATTATGTCTCTCACAGTGGACATGCACCTACAATGACAATTTCAGACCCCTCCATGATTTCTAAGTGGGAGAACTTGCAAAATAGCAGGGTGTTCAAATACTTATTTTCCTCACTGTACATCCATAGAAGAGCTGTAAAAAAAAGTGGGAGCAGCTGTTTGTCTGCTGCAGTCCTATCCTCTTATAAGTCCTCTGGTCTTCCTGCATCTTTCGGTGTCAGGGCTCTCTCCACTCGGGCCTCTAAGACCTGGTCCTCGGGAGCTTGTCTTTAAGACATTTTTGTGGGCTGGTCCACCCTGCTGACCTTTGTTAAGTTCTATAGCCTTGACCTCAGGGCCACTCCTGGCTCCTCTGTCCTCTGTCCCAGCTATGCCATCCACAGTAGGCAGGGACTGGTCAGTCTGACATGATTGGACACTCGTTCCCAATGCATTGTTCCTGAAAAGGAACATCTCTAGTTTACGTATGTAACCCTGGATACTTTCTATTAAATGGCAAAATTCTGAGATACATTATGAGGGCCCTTGCTTTTTTTGATAAAAAAAAAAAAAAAAAAAAAAGAAGAAGATTGAACATGTTATCAATATGCACTTCAGACTGCCGTAGTTCACATGAAAATGTCAAGATGTGCATTGGTTCGTGCTTGCAATAAAAAGATCACCACAGCTGAGACATTTTCCACTGTTATCAAAGCTCACCCCAAAGCTTGAGACATGATTTAAATTAACAGCTATGTCCAATCAATGTAAATTTTTAACTGATATCCCCAAACCTTCTGGTAATTTGAAAACAAGAAACAAATTACGAGTTGGTTTAGCTGCTTATACTATAAAAAGTTACTCATAATGCAATAGAAAATAAAGTTTATACAAAACCTTAAGCCTGCAATTTCTTTTTAAAAGACCAAGCCAAATGTCAAAACTGAAATTTGATTGACAGAATTCACAACAGATTTGAAGCACAAAGGTTCCCTGAATGTCAGGATTAAGGCGCAGAATGCACAAACCGTCCTCATCATGGCGTAATGGCTTCATTCCTCCACAGGATTTGAGCAGCTTGCATTAATTAGTTTTCTTAATTAACCCAGCATGTGTAAACATTAATATTCCATCCTCATAAGATAAGGAAAGCCTGCTTTCCATTGCTAAAATAAGGTGACTGTACTGTTTCTGTGAAGAGCGAGGCTACAAATCGAAGGCCTGGAAGATACTTTGTGTCACTGGAATTGCAATTATCATTTATTTACAGTCTTAATTGTCATGTAAATAAGTTTTGTGCTCATAAGTAAATAAATAGGGAAAATTAATCACTGTTGGATTGATTGATTTTTTATCTGCCATGCTGACAACTTACTCAATCAAGTGCCTCTGTTACAGCAAAATGTAAATGTACACAGCCCTAAACGGTGTTTATTTTTTCCTCCGGCTCAGAAAAGTAATCAAGTCTTTTGCGAAGACAGATTCAAAACAAGTCGGTGTCCAAACTTTAGCTGGATCAGGCATAATAATCAGACTTGCCTTAAATCTCCGGATAAGTTGTCAAGGAGTCAGGAATGAGTTTGCAGCACCACTTTGTACACTGCTGTGCCTAAATAAATAATTTTATAATATATTGCCTCGTCTCCTCTAAGGTGGGACAACAAATCAATGCTCACGGCTTCGGGGCTGATGACACATGGAGACGCTGATAAATCAGAGAGAAGGACCTGCTCTTAATTACCATTTGGGCTGATGTCGGAGGAGCCGAGCGATGACGAAGCATTCGGTCGCTAAAGAAGTAACATTTACACTGGGGGACAGAGACGGATGAACGATGCGTTCCGAGATCAATCAGAGCCCTTCAGATCATCTTTCATCTCCCAAAGGCCATTTCAGTACACTGATCCCTGTGTTTTGTAGCAAAATGGAGAAAGGAAGAAAATGAAGGTTGTGAAAGGAAAGGTACGTGATACAGACAGATTGAGAAGAAAGGCAGAGATGAAAATAATGAGAGCGCTAGATAGATAAGACTGGGTAGGGAGGTATTGATTGTTTTCATCATGGTTTAATTGCAATTAAATGTTGCCCAAGGCCTTGTGGATCTGTTTCATTGCTGTCACCAGGCAGCATGAAGCATTGATAAGTACTGAACGCATGCTGACTCCTGGCTGGAAATCCGCTGCTAATGCATTCCCTTAGAGTACGTAACATATTCTGAATTAGCTAGCTAGATGACAGACAATGAGCCACAGGATGCCATTAAATAACCTACTAGCAGATACAAATTATTCAAGTAGAGCTGAATGGGGTAAGATGAACCACCTCAAGTATTTAGGCAACTGTGTAGAAATATATATAGGAAGGAACTATCGTTTAATTAAAAAAAAAGAGCACATGGAGAATGTTTTGGGGGTTCAGGGTTATAATACACAAATTACTTGTAAAAAGTTATAAAGCATTAGTTTAATAGCAAAAATTTATATTTTTAATTTTAGCAATAGAACTAGGAGGCTAATGTCATGTACAAGTATTTTATTATTTTTTTATTTTTTTTATTTTTTTTATTATAATTTTTTTATGTAACAGATCAGACATTTGTTGTCCCACATTAACATCTTTAGTTTTGTCCTGGAGCTATTACTGTAGGTTAATGTTGCATACAAGTTACCCTAAATCGTTTTTTTTAATGTTATTATACTTCATATGTTTAAATGGATTTTTAAAACTAAAAAATATATAGCTATCAAACAATTAACAAGTGAAATACATTATAATTTGTATTCTTTTTCAGCTTTTTGGTGCAAATCTTTCGATAAACTTCGAACCAAGTGCGTAAAAGAAATGGGCCTAAGGGTTCTGGGATTCTGGGTGATTTTTTACAAGGTTATAATACAAACTGTATCCTAAACCACATTTGTAAAACATTACTTAAAACATGTGTAAAGTATGTGACAAAAGTGAGTACACCCCTCATATTTCAGCAACCATTATAGTATACCTTCTCAAGGAGCAATACTAGAGAAATGAAACTTATATTATATTATATATTATATATTATATGATATATTTTAGAGTTGTCAATGTGCAGCTTGTGTAGCAGGACAGATTTACTGTCCTTTAAAAATAACTCACCATACAGCCATTATTGTCAAATAGCTGGCAACAAAAGTGAGTACACCATAAGTGATAACAGCTGTGTGTCATGTAACTATCGAAGCTTCATGTCCTATTCATCATGTTCATGTTTTTGTCTGCTTGATAGGACCATTCAAAATTGTGTATCTTGTATGAGAGCAGTTACAATTTGGTATTCACTGGACATTCAAGATGGCACCTCCTTGCTAAGGAAGTTTTATGTAAATGTTGTTGTTGTTGTTGTTGTTGTTGTTGTTGTTGTTGTTGTAGTGTTTTAGGGGGGGTTGGCAGACCAACGAAAGGTGCATTACCGCCACCTACTGATCTGGAGTGTGGAGCGAACACAGTAAGGTGTAATAATGAAAAAATAAAAATAAAAAATAAATAAAAATAAATAAACTAAATTCTATATATCGTTCCTGTATTTTTTTGGTATTTAAATAACAATTCTTGAGCCATCGATTGCCCGAATTTGCTTCCCAGCAGTACCATTAGAGAGATATTGTCCATTCCTATCCATCCTAATTCCTAAATTAACTGAAATCTGTCCCTTTCATATGCAGGACATTTATCTAATATGTGCCTCACTGTTTCCAATTCCCCACACTTCTCACATACACCCGATTCATGCTTTCCGATTCTAAAGGGACTATGGTTTAATGCTGTATGTCCGATTTTTAATCTTGTGATGACGACATTATATGTAAATGTGATTGAGTGGCCAAGTATATATATAGAGAAGCACCATGTGTCTGTGACATTACAGAGCTGCTGGATGTTAAGAAGGGAACCTGTGCAGCTCTGGTGAATTCCATGCACAGGAGGATGAAGGCAGTGCAAGATAACAATGGTGCTCACACAAAATACGGACACTTTGGACTCGGTTTCCACATGTTCACTAAGGGTGTACTCAATTTTGTTACCAATTATTCAGACATGAATTGCTGTATGTTGAGTTATGTTAAGGATAGTAAATCTATATTGCTATACAAACTGCACATTGACTACTTTATAATATATCCAAGTTAGATTTTTATAGTATTGTCCCTTAAGAAGTACCACTAAACCACTGGTTGCTGAAATGTGCGAGGTGTACTCACATTTGTGAGATACTGATTCTTCATTACTTGTTATTTACATTACTGCTCTTCTACCAGATTAAAGAAGCACATTATAGCTAATTGCATCCAGAGTAAATGTAAAATATAAAGTTTTCTTTTTTACAGATTTTACAGATTAAGACTTTAAAAGAGTAGGTATCCTAAACTGTGCCCAGTGTAGCCTCTTAGCCAGTGTAGATTCTTGGCCTTCCTGCCAGCTTGAATGAGTTCAGCCATTCTGTTTTTTCCATTCTATCTTTATAAAGGAAGTATAGCCACTTAGAAAACATCTGGCACCTATGACCATGCTATCACCAAAGAAACTTAAGGTCACATTTTTACCTCACCTTAATTTGCATTCTGATTTCACTGATATACAGTAAAAGAAAAATGTTTTTCTATCAGCTGCTTCGGGAGCCAAAAATTTATTCTAAATGGTGAGAAAAAGATCCCCATGAATGAATCACTTCAAATGTGAGGAAGAAGATTAAACAGAATATTTTAACACAGAGTATAAGATATGAAACAAGCAAACATTTTAATAATGCCCTGCACAAAAAAATTATTTACTTGCCTAGAAGAACTGATATTTTCCATTTTCTTTAAAACTATAAATGGATCTCAGTCATCTTCGGGTTTTACTCAAACCAACAGATCCTTATTTAATTAAAAGATAAATTATATCACAATATCCACGTATAAAAGCACAGTTGTTGCTAGTAGAGATAATCAATCAAGCTTACCATGCAGTATATTTTGTATTCTGGACATTAAATCCAGCTCACCTTTATGTCAGGTTTTGTTCTGCACTACCTCTGTACACAGTGGTGATGATGATTAATGAGGCAGGTAGTTTGAATTGGGGTTAATTTGGCAAAATCCTTTCCCAGATGATATTTTTGTACTCTATACCCTAAAATCAGGCCATATCTGAGGGCTACAGTGGCTTCCTTAGGAGCTGCTTCAGAAGGCTACACAATTAAAGAACCATTACTGTAGAAGCATGATTGCAGTGCAGTGTTGTAATCAAATTCACCTTTTCTATAACCCTAACAGTGTTAACTCTGGGTGAGAACGAAATTGCAGGAAATTTGGTCGTTGATCAAGCAGTAATAGTTTCAGTCTTCACTGATGATTACTTCTTTCACACCCCTCAGGTAGATTCCTTCTTCCAAGTTTCTCCAGGAGACTCACAATAAAAAAAGGATGCATTATGACTGATGATACTGAAGCTCTCTGCTAAAGATACAGTATTACAATCCTAGCAGAGGGAGAGAAAAGAAACATCCATAAGTCACTATTTGCAGTTTGCTCCTGTAATATCAGTGTTCTGTAAACCACCAATGAAATTTCTCTGCAATTTTACCCATTGGTACTTGATTGCTTCAGTATACCAAGCAATTCTCTCAGTTGTATTCCACCTCTGTTATACACTCGTGGTAATACCATGTTAAGAAACTAAGGGGACACAATTTTTGCACTCTCCAAATAATCATGCGTGCAGAGAATATGTGCTAGAAAATCTATCTGTGTATCAGATAGTCTTTGAGGGTTACTTTATGCCCTAGGAATTAAGAACACCTGGATGATGTAAAAATGAAGACCCTCATCATCACATTTACAAGGAGACAAATTTTAAATAAATTTTTCCTTACATAATCGGATGAATTCACTGGTGCACAGCATAACCTCCTCAATAGTAGATTCAATTTTCACAAAAGGTTCTAATTTCTAAATACAATCCTGTTTCTCAATGCACAAAATCTTAAAAATAGTGACCTGAGTAACTTGGATCATGGCATGCATGTTGGTGCAAGATGAGCTGAGTTGAATATTTGAGAAACAGCTGAACTCCTGGTATTTTCACACACAGTCTAGAGTTTAGACAGAATGGCATATAAAAGGGCATCCAATGAGTGGCAGGTTTCTGATGCCTTATCCAAAAAAGAGGTTAGAGAAAAAGAAATGAACTGGTTTGACCTGGCAGGAAGTTTATGATAACTCAAATCACCACTCTTTACAACTGTGGTCAGCTAAAACCCATCTTAGATCGTACATGTTATGCAGATGGGATAGAAAACCGGGAACACCGGGGTCTTGAGCAACGATGCTATGCTCCTTAGCCCCACACTACATTTGCGTACAGCGAGGTTCATTGGGAAAAAGTATGCGCCGCATACGGGGTCTCCCAGGACCTGGACACCTTGGTGTGCAGGTCGGGGAAGAACGGTAGGCCCCAGCATTGAGGCTGTAACACAGGGCGCAGGAAGCGCTCATCCAGCTTACTGGGTTTTCAACCAGTCAAGCCTTGGACACGGCCCGCGTCACAACCTTAAGGAGCTCCTCGTGCAGCACAGGGTGTGAGGAATCCGCGGGCTCGCTAGCATCCATCATCTCTTCCTCCTCGAAGGGAGAAATGTGGAGCACTGCGTTGCTCGCACCGGGAGAAGAAGCAGCCGCCGGGTGTGCTTCCCCGAGAGAACAGGCGCTCAACCCGGCAGGGAAAGCTGGAGAGGACTCATCTGACTCCATGCCTTTTGTCGCTTTGCCTCGGCAAGAGCGGGACCGGAGCCGCAAGGGTGAGCTCTCTCTTCGAAGATCGCTCTCCGGGAGCAAAGCGTGTGCATAGCCATGCGGCTACAATGCGAACAATCGACTCCATCGAGAGCCGATTGAGCATGCTCCACTCCCAAACAAACAATGCCCCGATCATGCGTATCCTTCCCCCTAATGAAACGGGGGCAAGGGTGAACACACAACTGGTATTTTTGCCTGCTAGCCATGCTTGCACAGAATTTCACACACAAAGCGCTTACCTGAACAAGCAGAAGCTAATGTCGCTACCACCACGCAACCATTTTGTAGCTCCTGGTTGTCGCGACTTCGCCCACCAATGACGTCTTGACTTGCCTATTGGCCAGATTTCACACGTTGTTCAGAGCGTGAACAACGCGAGGCGTTCCCAAAGATTTGCGACGCAGATCGAGTTCCGGAATAGGGAACATCTGCCACTATGTATGTTTGTGTCTATATTAAGATAATACCTACTAAAAAAAAGTTTCAGTATCTACACACTATATATGTTCATCATGACCTGCATATTATATTTTTTGTGGTACATCCTGCTTAATGTTCTCACGTGTATCCTTTTAGGTTCAGTGCCCAGGAAAATGTCCTTGGTTCTGTTCAGAGAGCTGCCACGAATGTCTTTCTCAGTCATACATCAAGGCAGAAGAACAAGAAAACAGAAGTCGAAATCAATATCTTAACTGAGCCAAAGCAAACCTTGGTGGGAAAAAATAAAGCTTTCAATTCGAGGTCATGAGGATAATGTAATGCAATACTGCTTACATCCGTGAACCCAACATTCGGGAAGTGGATATAAATCCTGTGGGTGAAAGGTTCTAACCTGTTTCTTCCTGTCCATGTAGATGACCTTCCTTCTTACTGTTCTCACGCTTCATGTGTATGATGCATTTTTGCTGACATTTTTACTGCTAATATTCAGCAGGAGGGGACAGTATTTGTACACCATCCCATAAATATGTCTCAACAATAATTCATAGGATTTAATGTGCAGGGATTATGAGTAACATGCATCCCATGTAAACAAATGAGATTCTGCTTGGAAATGAAAAAGCCATTATGGAGAAGGAAATCCAGACACTGCATTTCAAGTAGAAGAAAAAAAGAGGGTTTACACTCAAGCAAAAGCTCAAATTCTGGCCTACAACCCATCAGATCACTACCGTGTTTAAAACAACCTGCTGAATTACTCATTTGTTAGGGGTTTTCAAGTGTACTTGTGCGTTTTTCACTTTGTTAGAAACAAAAACAGTGGGGAGAAGAGTTGTTCCTGTGCACACAATCTGCCCTTCATGTGAATTTCTGTGTGCTGAACGGGCAGCCCAAACCCCCGGCATGAAAAACAGCATCCGTTCCTCATTTCCTTCTCCACCTGCTGCGATTCCTTAGCAGCAGGATGGTTTCAGCTGTGGAGAAAGCTCCTCTCATGTTTTTGTGTATCCAACTATCTGATGGCCTCCCGGTTAATCTGGCAGAACAAGGCTCCTGCTGCTGTCGTGGATGTGACGGTACGGGAGAGGAAGATACCTGCAGAGAAAGAGTTGGAGCAGAGAGGTTGATAGGACAGGAAAATAGACGACTCATTCTTCAGAAGTAAATTACTTCCAAAGAGCAGGCAGCTCCCAAAAATAGATGCTAGAATACTAACTGTAGTGTGTGCATGTTTTCTGCTCACTGGGGACTGTGCTTGAATTTGGTGGTGTTAAGAAATTTTAGGTAATATAAGCAAAATCTTCCATAATCCAAGCGCATTTAAAACTTTAAGACATACAGTACAGACCAAAAGTTTGGACACACCTTCTCATTCAAAGAGTTTTCTTTATTTTCATGACTATGAAAATTGTAGATTCACACTGAAGGCATCAAAACTATGAATTAACACATGTGGAATTATATATGGAATTATATACATAACAAAAAAGTGTGAAACAACTGAAAAATGTCATATTGTAGGTTCTTCAAAGTAGCCACCTTTTGCTTTGATTACTGCTTTGCACACTCTTGGCATTTTCTTGATGAGCTTCAAGAGGTAGTCACCTGAAATGGTCTTCCAACAGTCTTGAAGGAGTTCCCCGAGAGATGCTTGGCACTTGTTGGCCCTTTTGCCTTCACTTGGGGCCCAGCTCACCCCTAAACCATCTCGATTGGGTTCAGGTCTGGTGACTGTGGAGGCCAGGTCATCTGGCGCAGCACCCCATCACTCTCCTTCTTGGTCAAATAGCCCTTGATGCGTTCAGTGTGACTCTACAATTTTCATAGTCATGAAAATAAAGAAAACTCTTTGAATGAGAAGGTGTGTCCAAACTTTTGGTCTGTACTGTATCTAGTGGATATATTTATTTATATAACTATTTGGGCTGTCAAATTGACGCGTAATGCAAATTAATTTTAAGGGCACAAATTGTATTAACGTGTGATTAATGCAGCATGCATTGCTGTTTAAAAGAATAAATATAAAAGAGGTAAAATTAAAACCTTCAACACAACACACATTTATTCACAACGGCCTTTCTTTACTCATATATAAAAAATTATGAACTCTACCAAAAATCTTTTTTAATCACCAAACATTTATTTTACTGACGTGCCAAGTCTTAAAAACCAATTAAAACATTCATAAAAAAAGTTCTGTTTGGTGTCCTGATGATTAACATAATTTAAAATAGCTTAATTACTTTTAAATATTTACAAGAATATTTTGTCTTTATGCTCTATGTGGAGTTTGGTTTCAGTAATAAACACACATTAACATAATGCATCTATATTTGTCTGTGCCCATGTTGATTAGAGTATTTAAATCTTGAAAAGTATAATTTTAAGGTACATTCAGATTAGACACAAATGTGCGATTAAGTTGTGATTAATAGTGAGTTAACTCATGACAATCATGCGGTTAATCGTGATGAAATATTTGAATTGATTGACAGCCCATATATATTTCCTTCATCTCTGACTCAGTCGAGGTCTCTTTTTATTAAAAAAGGAGCAAAAAATATACGTTTTTATTTTGTTACTGGCATCGGATTGTTTGTTGTTGACAATATCAAAAAAAAAATATACCGGAGATGATTTTTTTCTTGCACAGACTGTAGCTTCATGGACCCTATTAGTGACATTAATGTCAAATGATTACATAGAATCCATGTCCACACTAATATGTTTTCGCTTGAAAACACATGTTTTTCTTTTGGTTTTGGCCTTCCGTCCAAAGTGAAACTGAGTTTTCAGTCAACAAAAATGTAGCTTTTTAAAAAATGCTTTTCAAAGTGGATACATTTGAAAACGCCATTTTCTCGTGGATGGTGAAAAAGGAGGCTTTTAAAAAATAATGATGCGTTGTTAGTCATGTGACTAACCTGTGCCTTTCCATGACATTTCCGCAAAGTTTCAAAGACCTGGAAAGTAAATAAACGCCAAGCGGAAATTAAGCAGGTGGAAACGTCATAAGCAACGTCATAAGCATTGCTTAGGAGCAGAACAGGGATGTAAGCATTTTTAGACTTTTTAGTGTGGATGAGAAATTTTAAGAAAGCGACTGAAAACCTTTTTCAGGCGAAAACGCCATTTTCAAATTTTGTCCGGATTAGTGTAGACGTCCAGAGTGATCCAGTGTCAAGATTTGTCTGCAGCATGTCAGAAAAACTACAATTAATCTAAACCGACATTGTCAAATCGAAGTACACCTTGCACCAAAGGGCAGACGTTAGATAGTACAGTAATTTCGGAATCTTTACCATTTTTTATTTTATTCAAATTCTCCTGTAAAATGTAAACAATTATTTTTAATCAGTTTATCAATATAATCAAAAGTAGTTCAAACTGTATTTTCAAAATATAGAAATGATGATATAGCAGATTACAATGATAATACAATCTGAAATAGTTATACCTGCTACTGCAATGAAAATTACTACTACTAATAATAATAATAAAATCTCAAGGAAATCTGCTAAATGATCTGTACAACTGGATGATCTACAAAAAATTGAAGAAAACAGAAAGAAATTATATTTTATCATCCTGATAATTTAGTAAAATACTGATTCAATAATTGAATCATTATCCACACACTTGACTGTTTGAAAGTCACTAGATATTATTCTTTATGGTGTTTCATGTGATCCTCATGTGACATACTAAAATCCATAATACATGCTTCCTGACTCGTGAAACCCATTCAGCATAGTTTACTCGCTATTAAATTAAAAGTACTAAAAATTAATGTACCATATTCCAGTGGTTCCAAATCATTTAGCGCCTCATTGTAATTTCAAAAAGTTTGACAAAATCCAAGCACAGTTTATTTTTGTCCACATTAAACAGTGGCAGAAGCCGAGCAGCAGAGAACGCCCCCTAAGATTCCCTATCTCGGAGCCCATCGCCACAAGCCATTAACTTTCAAACCTCAATTTCCTCCCTCACATTGTACTCGTTTATGGGAATCCGAATCTTCCCTTCATTGAGAGATGGTGCACTATCAAGAACAAACATCTTTAATTAAAACATCCCTACCACTTCCTTCCCTTTCATGTGCACTCTGGATTCATCCCTCCTGTGCATTAGGAGTGGGAGAAAAAAGAAAAGAAAGGCAACGTATCCGTGTGAAAGTGTTAGGAGAGTCGTGTTCTTTGGCGAACCCGGCCTGATGGCCCTGGCGTACGTGTCACAGCAGGCTGAATTACCGTGCAGGGTGCCTATCTCTTTAATAGACAGAGATAACAGCATAATCCAAAATGCAGACTGATTTAATGGCTTTTGCTTTAATTAACTAAAATACAATGATGACTGTGATAGTAGTGATTCTGGTCATCTCGGGCTCCATTGTTTGTGGAGATCACGCATTCGACCCTAATGGGGTGCAGAAGGAAAATCCGAAAAGATGTTCTTTAAAAGAGATGGGATTTAAGTTGGCACAGAAGTAATTTAAGCCAATTCCAAAGTCAATGTCAAAGTATGAGAAATTTTCCCACTACATCTTCGCCAATTAATGACTTTCTTTTTTTGCCGACATCTAAAACTGGTTAAGGTCATCATATTGAATTCTCACACAAGCACCGATTATATTTTACATGGATATTTAAAGCTTTTGTGTCACCCTGTATGACGCACAAATGCACCAAATGGTTTTCATATAATATTTTTATTTTTATTTTTGTCTGTAATTCATATCCATTTGCCAATAGATTTTGTGACCTTGCTTTCATTTTCCCCCCTCTTCGTGGCAATTACACTCCGATGAACAAATCTAAAGGCACAGAAAATAAATATTTTTTAACTCTCCTGAATCATTCACACCTGGAGTTATATACAAGAAATGTCCCATTTTTGATGGTCAATATCCCTGATAAAATTAGGGGATGCTAAGCAAAAGATTTAGAGCTAAAACCATTTATTTCCACCACGTACTACAATCTTTGAACCCAAGGTCAGACCACCAACATTCAATATGTAAAGAAATGCACCTCATTATATTATGTATAATGTCCATAAAAGATATTTTTTTGTTTAATCAGGACTTTATGCATGATCTCTAACTTCCCACACAACCATTTTAATGTGACTGGTGGTAGAAAACCTACTTTCTATATAAATATAGTCAGGAATTTACCTTCTTAAAGAACTTCTTCAGCAGGTCCAGATTCTGATTTGTTTAGGTTGCTTATGCATGCCCATGATTGAGTGATCTGATGAAGTGATTGGTTTGGTCATTAGAATTCCCAAGATTTCACAGCTTATCTTTAACACACTCGTATCATTTAATTGCTTTTCGCTACATCAATCACGTTCGGTGAGAAAGCTGTCGCAAAAAGTGAGTCATTACTCTGACATTCCCATTATATCAGATCATAAAATGTAAGAAACCATTTAGGAAACAACTAAATGAGCTGTTGTTCTAAACAGAAAGTGTGAAACTATATACTCTATATGTACAAAAGGATTTGGATATGTGACTTTTCCAGCCATATGTGGTTCTTTCCCAAACTGTTACCACAAAGTTGGGAGCACAGAAATATATAGGATGTCTCTAGATGCTGAATCATCAGATTCTTTGCTTCACTTGTACTAGGAGACCAAAACCTATTCCATCATCACAAGACCCCTCTGCACAAAGGAGAGAAGATATGGTTTACATGGGTTTGGAGTGAAAAATTGTGAGTGACCCACAATAGAGCTCAGACCTCAACCCTATGATGCTGACTACAACCCAGGTTTCCTCACATGAAACACAAATCTCCACAACCACACTCCAAAATCTACTGAAACATTTTTACAGAAGAGTGGAGGTTATTGGGAATTAAATGTGGAAAAGGATATTCAGAAAGTACATATAAATCTTATGGTCAACTGTCCACAAACTTATATATATAAATATATATATTTCTCAGATCCAACAAAATTATAGCACAATTGAGAAGGAGGCGTTATCGTATTTTTGGCGCTTCAGCATTTTGAGGTGTATATGGCTGAAAATCTTAGCCCCATTACAGTCTATACTTATTATAACCCTTTGGTGTTTCTAATGAGAATGTTCAATTCTAATCAACGTCTAACGCAGTGGTCCCATATTATGCAAGAGAATAATATTAAGATGCAGCATAAAAAGGGAGTTGACAATCTTGTGGCTGATGCTTTATCTAGAACTTAAGTTTTGGTTTAGTAAGACTTGTCCTGCTGTGTTTTAAACATACGTTGAAATGTTTTGTGTGGTGAGGGTGCTACCTCCCAAGACGTGTGTTTTGTTGTTTTTGTTTTCTCTCCCTCTTTTTGTCTCTGTTTCCTTTCAGTAACTTGAGCTGCATCACAACACTTTGGGAACACAACCACGTTGTCCACGCACTGAAATAATGTGTGTAATCAGTAAAATTAGACTTGTGGCGTCACCAGCTGGGTGACGTCACGACCAGGAAGCTATAAAAAGCACATGGAGTGAAGCTGGTGCCAGCTTCTGTTTGATCAGCTGAATTGCAGAAAGCCCCTCTGTCCAGCAAGCTTGACGAACGCTTTCTGCCTCCAGCTACACAACCTCCACGTCAGGGTCTGCCATTCTTTCCTGACCTGCACACTGAGGTGTCCAGGTCTTGGGTGAAGCCTTTCTCGGCCAGCCTCTTTTAGCACCTTGACGTTAGAATATATCGTCAAGGGGCTAAAAGATCTTGGCTATAGGGTGGTGCCCCAGGTTAAAAAGAAGCTGGCCAGCTATCTCTCCACTGGTGTCGCATTGTCCCTTAAGACCTCATCATTACCCACCAAGCCCCTGCGTACTTCGTCTGCACTGGTGGGTAAGTCGTACGCCTCGGCAGGTCAGGCCGCTGCATGCCTGCACACCATGGCGGTGTTGCAGGCATATCAGGCCATTATGCTGCAAGAGATAGACGTGGGAGGTGCCTCGGGAGGCCTGGAAATGCAAGAGCTCCACCGCATGGCCACCAAAAAAAAGGCAGCTAATGCCGTCCCCGGTCTATGGCCGCCCTAGTTTCTACCGAGAGACTCCTATGGCTTATGCTGTCAGACATTTCGGACAGAGACAAGATCATCATGCTGGATGCTCTCCAGACACCGACTGGCCTATTCCTATTCCACTCAGTAAACTCGGTAGTTGATAGGTTCCAAAAGGCAAAGAAACAGGCGGCAACGTTCCAGCGGTTCCTCCCACGTCGCTCTCAGGGGGCTGCTCGGCGGGCTCAGCCCCAACCCCAACCCCAACCCAGCAATAACGGAGCATCACGTCTCATACTCCCAATTCTAGGTGTCCTGCGCGACGCTCTGTCCTGAGATGGGGCGTTCTGGAGACTTTGTTGGGAAAGGGCGCAGAAACATTGCAATTTAGATAAAATTCTTATCAATTTCAGCCTAAAAAAAGACAATGCCAAATGATGCAAATGATGCATGGCAGGTGAAGTGAAAATAATTTGGAGAATATAGGATAACGAGGAGCATCCAAATAAAATTTATGAGCATTCGATTTAGCATTATACAGAAATGTTAGAAGGAGGTTACAGACATGCCCTACATGTTTTGAAATGACATTGAGATCATATAACCTAGATAATAAATACTATTCCATATTTATAGGCAGAGAAGTTTGGGGCTCAACTTTTCTCAAGGAAGCCAGGATTTTCAGCCCGTCCCAGTGTTGTACCAAACTGGGATTGTTCTCATGGTACATGAGTACAATGTAAAGGGTATCATTTACTTTACATGGTAAAATCACATGGTAAGTATAACTATCTTGTAAACTTAAGCTTTAAATGCTACATCAGTGCTCCTTAATGTCTAAATACCTACATTATACAGGAAGTATAAGATACAACCCTAATTCCAAAAGAAATTGGGACAATGTGTTAAATGTAAATAAAAACAATGTAATCATTTGCAAAAGTCATAACCCAATATCTTATTCACATATTTACATATTTATCACATATTTAACCTGGGGAAATGTTAATACAGTCATCAACTGGTTCCAGGAGGCCAAAAAGCAGTCAGTGTCATTCCAGCAATATCTATTGAAATTCCTTTAAGAACAGTTCACCAAAGGGTTGGCTCCTTCCACCCTTAAGATTTTTGTGTCTGTCATTGGGGCCTGTCATACTCACGGGGCAGTTTCTGGGTACCCGGAGGCTGAGGCTTTTATGCCAGGCTTGGCCAGTGCCTTCCTCTACCCTAAATCAGGGTATGTTCCTAAGGTACTTTCATTCGTCCCATGACCTGTTATGCTCCAGGCATTCTTTCCTCCTCCTTTTTAGGCCCCAGACCAGGAGAAGCTTTTAACTGACTGTGTCCGTGTGAGCACTAGGCATATATGTCCACAAAATGTAACTGTGGAGAAAGTCGAGACAGCTGTTTGCTGTCTGCTATGGCCCTCTGAGGAGAGGTCTCCCTGAAAACAAGCAGACACTTAGCAGATGGTTTGTGGATGCTATTTCTTCCTCTTATGAGTCCTTTGGTCTCCCTGCTAATTTTGTGGTAAGAGCTCACTCAACTCGGATTGTGGCTGTCTCTAAGGCCTTGTCTTCTGGAGTTTCCCTCTAGGACATCTGCAACACTGCAGGCTAGTCCACCCTGTGGACCTTTTGTCAGATTGTATAGCCTCGACCTCAGTGCCACACCTTCTGTCCTTCGTCCTAGCTGTGTTTGTCCACACTAGGAAGGGATTGGTCAGAAAAGGTTCCAGGTTCCCAAAAAGGTTTTGACACAGCTCAAGTTCCTAAAGGGGAATGTCTTCAGGTTACGTATGTAACTATGGTTTCCTGAGGGATTGACACTCTGCGTCTCCATGCCACACTCCCTGCATCCCCGCACAGCTCCGCTTTCTTTCCTTTTCAGAAGCTAGCACCTTTTATGGCTTCCTGGTCGTGACGTTACCCCGCCGCTGTGCTTTCCATTGGACTGATTACACGTGTTATTCAAAGCATGGAAATCGCGGAAGCATTCCCAAAGCATTTTTAACGCAGTGTCTCATTTCCTCGGGGGACCATGGTTACCATACATAACCTGGAGATAGTCAGTAAGATGATTGGGTATAAATAGTGTATGTTAGAGATACAGAGTCTCTCAGAAATAAAGATGAGCAGAGCTTCACCAATATTTAAAAGACTGTGTCTACAAATTGTGGAACAATTTCAGAATAATGTTCCTTAACATAAATTTGCTGAACAGTTGCATATCTCATAATTTACAGTACATATCAGCAAAGGTTTCCAAGAATCCAGAAAAAAATCTCTGTGCACAAAGGATAAGGGTGAAAATCAATATGGGCCCTTAGACTGCACTGCATTTAAAACAGTCATGATTCTGTAACGTAAATCACTGCTTGGGCTCATTAACACCTCCAGAAATCATTGTCTGTAAGCACTGTTTGCCATGTCATCCACAAATACAGGTTAAATCTCTATCATGCATAGAAGGCATGTCTAAACATGATTCGGAAACGCCACCATGCTCTCTGGGCCAAAGTCGTTTAAAATGTAATGAGGTGAATTGGAAGACTGTTTTGTGGTCAGACAAATTGAATTTTTTAATTTTTTTATTTCTTTTCTAAAGAACAGAGGGACCATCTGGCTTGTTATCAGCACTCAGTTTAAAAAGCTGCATCTCTGATGTTCAATATGGTCACAATATACATGCTTCCCTTAGGAAATATTATTAGAAGACATGGAATTAGCTTCCACTGTTATGCTGATGATACCCAGCTATATATCTCATCAAAACCAGGCGATACAGCTCAATTAGCTTGGATAACTGAGTGTGTTAAAGAAATAAGAGATTGGATGACCCATAACTTTTTACTATTAAATTCTGATAAGATATTTTGCTCATCGGCCCAAAAACCAGTACACAGAAGCTTCAGCATTTCAACCTACATTTAGACTGATGTTCTGTAACTACTAGTTTAATGGTAAAAGACCTAAGAGTTATTTTAGACAGCAACTTGTCTTTTAAAAATCATATCAACCAAGTTACAAAAACAGCCTTCTTTCACCTTAGAAATATTTCTAAGTTAAGAAACATGTTGTCTATATCCGCTGCAGAGAAGCTCTTCCATGCCTTTATGACCTCCAGAATAGACTACTGTAATGCATTACTAGGTGGATGTCCTGCATCATTAATAAACAAACTTCAGTTAGTTCAGAATGCGGCAGCCAGAGTTCTCACAAGGTCAAGAAAATATGATCATATAACCCCAATCTTATCGTCCTTACACTGGCTACCTGTTAAGTTTTGAATCGACTACAAAATACTACATCTTACTTACAAAACACTAAATGGTTTCTGTCCAGTCTTTTAACACGCTACAATCCATCAGGCTCCTTGAGCTCTCAAAACTCTGGACTTTTAGTAGTTCCTAGAATAGCAAAGTCCACTAAAGGTGGTAGATTATTCTCACATTTAGCTCCTAAACTTTGGAATAGTCTTCCTGACTGTATCCGGGGCTCTGACACACTCTCCCAGTTTAAGTGCAGATTGAAAACGTATCTTTTTAGCAAAGCCTACACATAACATACATCACATTATCAACTTGTGCTGTTAATATCATGAACAGCAGCTACGCTAATTTCTCTCCACTGCTTCTCTTTCTTTCCCCGTCCCGAGGCATCCTGAGGTTTGGCCAGCTCCAGTCACGTCCCACCTCATGAAGATTATGGACCTATAAAGAAGTAGATGCTGAACTCACAAACATCCCGAACCATCTAAGGATGTACCAGTGCCAATTGGATTACACTACATGTGTGGAGTTTTGACATTGGACCTCCTGGAGTGTTTAAAGGGTCTGGCACGGAGAAGCTGGTGTTGGACCTGTGATGATCACAAATGTTGAGCTATTTTATGAGTTGCTCAGTAGCTCCTAGTTTTAAACCCATAAAGACTGTATAAGACTGTAGAAAGAACATTACTTATAATCACACACTCCAGTGCTCATGTTAGTTCTCACTCTCCAGTGTTCTGTATTGTTGAAAGATTTATGATCCAACTCTTGATGTCACCCAAATGAGGATGGGTTCCCCTTTTGAGTCTGGTTCCTCTCAAGGTTTCTTCCTCATAACATCTAAGGGAGTTTTTCCTTGCCACAGTCACCATGGCTTGCTCATCAGGGATAAATGCACACCACTCACCTTAAATGTTGATTTCTGTAAAGCTGCTTTAAGACAATGTCTGTTGTGAAAAGCGCTATAGAAATACACTTGACTTGACTTGATGGTATGGGTATGGGAGTGCATTAGTGTCTGTGGAATGGGCAGCTTGCACATTTGTAAAGGCTCCCTCAATGCTGAGCAGTACAGTATATACATGTTTAGAGCAACAAATGCTTACATCCAGAAAAAGTTTATTCAGGGAAGCCTTTGCATATTTGAGCAAGACAATGCTAACCGCATACTGCATCTATTACAATAGCATGACTTTGTAGTAAAAGAGTTTGGGTATTGAACTGGCCTGAGCAGCTGGCATCCTGTATTAAACAGATTTGGGACAACATTCCACTCCCAAAATTTTACCCTGTCCCAACTTTTTTGTAACCCATTACAGCCATCAAATTCTTATTTTTCCCTAAAATTATATATATTCTCAGTTTAATTTTTATTTATTTTTTTACTGTGAATAGTATATAGATTTATGAGATTTGCAAATCATTGTATTCAGTATTAATTTAAATTTTGCACAGTGTTGCAACTTTTTTGGGAATTGGGATTTCAGCCTAGCAGAAAGAAAACATACAGCATGATATCTTTATTTCTAAGAGTGTAGGCTAGTCTGTAGTTAATCTGCCATAGTTCCAGAAAGGTTCAATATTTCAAAATATTTTTTGACATTCTGTTATGACTCTGGTATCCAAATTTAAGCATCTGCGTTTTATAGGTTATTCATAAAACCATCAATACAATGCAACATGTCAAAAGAGCGCCATTCCTGAGTCATTTCTTATCCCTGTCTTGCCTTAGATTGATGTCATCAGGGTTGAGTTGTGTTTTTGGCACGGCACCACAATCATTGTCATGTCACAGTGAAAGTGGTACTGGCACAACACACATTTCCTATCTAGGCTGATGCATCATTTTAGCCCTTATATATAAAACTACATGAAATTCTTCTTGCTTTATAATAACTATATTTTTTAGATTATTAGACACTCAGATTCAGTATTTTACCTAATTAAATAAAGCTACAATATTGTTCAACATTTAAATACAAATTGTTGGTCTTTTCTTGAAGTAAAATTGCCCTGTGTTTATTCCAAAAGTAAAGAAGGTTTTCCTCAGGCACTCATTTCCACTCTTATTTTAAACAATGGGTTCAGCACATTACAAATTAATGATTAATAAATGAGGTTGATCTTCTGCTTGCTCCTAATGAATAAAGACCTAAATTCTTGGGTCCAGACACATTGTTTGCAAAATTAATACTTATTTAAGATATGATTTGAGACTGCAGGCACCACACACATACAGTGTTATTATTGTATGTTGTTGCTCTAAATGGTGTTTGCACACATGCATTTTACATGATGTCCTGTGTATATGTCCGAATGTTTTAGCAAGTTTTGTGTTATCTGGAGAAAACATTGTTTTGTTTCATTGTGTACTGTAGTGTCTATAGTCAAGCCACTTGGCATAAATAAAGGTAACGTCAAAGTTTCTCAAACTTGGAGTATAAAATACCAAATTAAAAAATAATTAATTCTACTGTTTTTTCCATTAATACATTTTTCTTTTAAATCTTTTACATTTTCCCAGATTTATTTTTTCTTTTGACTAGAGTCAGGATACATCAAGTGTGCTGAGAGAATAATTCTTGTTATTTTTGGTTCTATACTTTTAAATAAAAACACTTGATCACGTTTCCTAACTGATAATGAGGCTAAATCTTCGGGCTTCGGCAAAAGGCGTGTCATGAAGATTTTAACGAAATGACATCTATTTTCAGGCATATACTTTCAGCAGCCTAAAATGTTTCTGTCAATGCAGAAGTGGCAATTTGGGAATGTCTGGTGACAATCATTAGGCTCTGAAAACACTGAACAGAAACACTGTTAGGAACATCCCACCAATGCCCTATTATTTTTGTACCACTTTGAAGGAAATAAATGATGTTGCACAGATCTCTGGCTTGCTCAGGTTTTGACTGATTGTACCCAAAACATTAAACTACAAGAAATGTACAAAACTACAAGAGTTTATATCATTTGCCAAACCTGCAGGGGAATAGTGACTACTTTATGAGACAGGTTAGAATAAGAGGGAAATTGTGTAATATATACTGTATATACATACTACTAATAAAAATGTAATTTTAATATGACAAGTTGATATAAGAATCTCCACAGAAATTCTTAGGCAGTGAAGATTTAAGGTCTTACATTCAGCTACAATTGGAAATACTTAGGACTGTGTTTAACAGTATATGTTTCTTATATTTACATTCTAAAACTAGTTTTTAGTTTCATTGTTCACCATTTAGCTTTTTTATGTAAAAAAAACACAATAAAAATATCCAGATATGCAACTGAATGTACTCAATCAAATTGAGGCTGCATTTGTAGGTCCCCTACTAATGAGAGCAAATTAAAAGGCCCATAAATCGTTAAGTCTTCTTATAAAATGTAAAAGATAATACTAACCAACTTGGTGTACATTTTCAGATTAAAGATTACCTAAATAATAGGTTTAAAAACCTTTACAATAAGATGGGCTTAACTACTGGTTAACCACTGGGTCAGAAGGGTCTGGTAAGTTTGGTTGCAAATTCTCCTTTGGGCAGTAGAATCCTGTGTTAATTAATTAAACTTTATTTCAGCTTCTCCTATTAGGGGTCGCCACAGCGGACCATCCTCATGTTTTGATTTGGCACATGTTTTTACGCTGGATGCCCTTCGTAATGCAACCCTCCCCATTTATCCGGGCTTGCGCATCCTAACCACTAGACCACCAGGGAACCCCTGTGTTTATTAATGAAATGTAATAAATTAACATCACCGTTAAACATAATTTAAGCATGGACTGTTATAGCTTATGAAACTAGAAGCAAGGATTCACCACTTCTCAAAATCTTACAATAATCTTCCAAGTTCTCACAAAGTAACTTCACAACATTTCTCAGAGGAACACAAACCCATGTATGTTTTGGCATGGATTCTACTCCTTTATGTTTTTGTATTTTGTAGCCTTGACCCCACTCCCAGTTGCAGACATGGCTATCGATTTACCCTCACCTTTGGTTCACCTTGGAGTTCTGACTCCAGGTGGGGATTTTCATGATGTTTCTCAGGAACGCCTTAATATATTAGCAAGTATAACCAGCTGCCAGTAGATTAGCTCCAGTGCACTCCCCTAGCTGAATCCTGCCGAATAATATATCCTTATTTAAAAATTGCTGGATGGCTTCTGTATATATATATATATGGCATGAAAACGTATTTACACTCTATGTTAAAGCAAATTACCAAATTAACAGTTTAGAGTTACTCTGCTGCATCTGAAGTACAGTAATATTTCTTATATGCAATATTTGCACTTGTACATCTATAAACAGTTATTTCTGTTATTACTTATTGTCATTATTACTAGCTTCAAATATTAACATTCATTCTATAGTGTTTATCACATTACATTTTAGAGCATACAAATAGAATAATAGGTCAATGAGGTCCTGAATCACGTTCAATTACTGAACATGACTCT
The DNA here is from genome assembly GCF_946808225.1 of Silurus aristotelis. NCBI lineage: Eukaryota > Metazoa > Chordata > Actinopteri > Siluriformes > Siluridae > Silurus > Silurus aristotelis. The sequence goes on along the minus strand of NC_139601.1, from coordinate 12,859,668 downwards.
GAAAGCAATTCTGAATTTTAATCATGGAGTCAGTTGTGTTCAGTTGTGTTTTTCCTTCAATGTTTTAGATGCGTAGAATATTTATTTATTCAGAAACTAAGGCTGCAGATTTGCATGTTTACTTCAGCTTTATTTGATGATGTCTGACTTTGGAGGCTTTCCAACCAGTAGCATTCTGATGGCCTTCTGTGTTGTCTGAAGCTTAATAGCCCAGTATTTTTTATTATATGCAATATTTGCACTTGTACATCTATAAATAACAGTTATTTCTGTTGTATAGGATACAAAAAGTATAAGTAGTTATTTCACTATCCACTGTAATTTCTTAAGAAAAAACGCCTTTATAATGAAAATGTTCCTGTGCCAGAAAGCTTGATCTGAGAAGTTAAAACATTGCCAATTCCATGATCCCAATTTTGGTTAGTTCTCTTAGTTCTTACTCACCTCCCAATTACATACCAATTGGGCTACTGGGTAAGATAAAGATATTCAGAGAATAGTCCTAGAAGACCCTGGATCTAGCATGACTCGAATACTTAAATAAAGTGGTTATGCCAAGTAAGATAAGATAAAGAGTGGATGTATGAATAATTACTAGACATTATATATTTTTAAATGCCAACAAAGCCAAAAAAAGAGCACACCCCCGACCCACCTGAAGATATTTATCACAACCATCTCTGCACCACCCAACAAGTCTCTTACCTGTCTCAACAGAACTCACAATTTTTCAAGGCATTTCTACAAGAAGTCATGCATTAAGACTCTTTTCTACTCTTCTCTTTACAGGCACTCAGGTGGTAGAATAAATTACCCTCCGGTGTCTGAACAGATGCGTCACTTGCTATCTTTATCTTTAAGACTAAAGACCTATTTTTATAACAAGCACTCCTATGAGCACTAATATCATACAAAAAAAATCCTTATCCTTGGTTTTTTTGCTCCATTAATTTCTCCCGTAAACATTATTTAGCTTCATGGTACTATTTACACTCTGACCTATTGAACCAGCATGAGGATATTTTTTTTAATTATACTCTTTTAGAATGTTCTGGATATAATGCTATGAAAGCTATAAATGTTTATATAGCTCTCTCTCTCTCTCTCTCTCTCTCTATATATATATATATATATATATATATATATATATATATATATATATATAAAATACTGTTCAGTTTTTCTATATATATAATCCAGAAGGAAAAGTTTTCAGGGTTGGCAGAAAAATAACCTTGGTGAATCTGATAATCGTGAGATTGTGCACACCTGCAGTGGAAAATTTAAGCCTATAATCGATCACTGCTTTCTTTGTGATAGTATATAAAGCAGTGGCAGAAGTATACCAGAGTATGCAAATCCTGACTGACTGCAGTCATGCTGAGATTCATTTTGTTGAGCGTCCTGGTAGCCCTGGGTAAGCCATTGCTCCTAAACAAACCTAGAAAATCAGAAACATTTACCAAAAAATTACTAAATGCAATGGATGTGACTATAAGATTAATCTTTCGTTGTTCATAATGTACTTGTTTTTGCTTAAGGCTGCATCAGACCACTACTGTTCCTGAATAACAAGTGGAACATACTTTCATTGAAAGTGTATATATAGGGGTGATAGATGTATAAAACTGTGCCTGTGTGTGTGTGTGTGTGTGTGTGTGTGTGTGTGTGTGTGTGTGTGTGTGTGTGTGTGTGTGTGTGTGTGTGTGTGTGTGTGTATAGCTGTGGCCGCAGACAGGCCTGAGCCCAGATACCTGGAGTATGTAGGGGAAAGAGTTGTAGGTGGAGAAGTGGCCCGGCCGAACACATGGCGCTGGCAGGTAAGTTTTTGTTCCATTATAAGTAGGCACAGACATCAGGTTGTGGAATTTTTTAACCTTAAAAAACACAAATATTTTCCAGTTAACAATCTTGGGCTAATCATTTTCAAATTGGAATAATACTATTTTGCTATTATAGTGAAATATATTTAAAATTCTCTCTTTCATTCGTTCTGTAGATTTCACTACAGTATTTGTCTGGCAGTTCTTACTACCACACATGCGGCGGAACTCTGATCAGGACTCGCTGGGTTATGACTGCTGCTCACTGTGTTGACACGTGAGTCAAAAACACATACAGAACACAATCAAACATGGGCTATTAACAAAAAAATATCACAGATCTCTCTTTTCAATAATAAAGCTGTTTAGAAATTCTGATGTAGACTTAAATTCCCTTGGTACTTTTTATAATGAAGGAGTCAGTGTAATGTGAATAAAATAGTAATAAGATGGTAAACTTCCTAGTGCTTGTAAGTAAACTTGCTGTTAATTTCTTGACTACTGGAGCTAAGAATATGAGATAATACAATCATGAAATAGTTTTTCTGCACCATGCAGTGACATTACATATTTTCTAAAATAATAATAAAAAGGTAATTTTCTAATATTCTTTACATGAGTTTCAGACAAGAGACTGGACTCATATTCATGACGTGGTCTTTTACTGCTGCACATGGTGTAATGGAAAACACCATTCAGAGTGACTTCATAATCAAACAGTTTGCTTCTAAAGTGGTTTGGCTTAAATTCAGCCAGGATATGTTACTTAGCATCCACTGTCTCATACTCTTTATATATTTTTCAATATAAACAATTCTACTAAAACTTATAAATGGGTGTCATCTGCATAGCAGTAGAAACACAGGGGTGCATGATCAAATCTGAGAATTGTGAAATAACGTGCCTAAATTTTGCATCCTAACATTTATAATTTGCAAACCGAGGCGTGAAAAAGCAGGAATTTTCTTAATGTGTCTAATCAAGTATTGTGATCCGTGGATTCAAACCTCTGTCACTGTCCTGTAGTAGAATATTTACTACTTTAAACAGTTCTTTGGTCAGGCCTTAAAAGCAAATATATAAACCTTAAAACATAATAAAAAAAATGATTGTAAAATTTGCCAACTAAAGTAAATGTAAAACAAGGAAAGTTTTTTATTTATTGTTTCACTTATTTTTGTGTTTTTTCATGTTATACAAATATATCTTTACAGACAGAGAACATGGCGTGTTATCCTGGGAGAACACGACATTTACAACCATGAAGGCACAGAACAGTACATGAGTGTCAGTGCTGTCCACATTCACCCTCAGTGGAACCGCAATAATGTTGCTGGAGGGTATGAGATCACTACAACTGAAATTTTACACTGTACAGAATATAATCTTATTATTACTAGCTTCAAATATTAACATTCATTCTATAGTGTTTAGTGAGCATACAAATAGAATAATAGGTCAATGAGTTCCTGAATCACATTCAACTACTGAACATGACTCTGAAAGCAATTCTGAATTTTAATCATGGAGTCAACATTTATTTGTTCAGTTGTGTTTTTCCTTCAATGTTTTGGCAAAGGAAATGCATAGAATATTTATTTATTTAGAAACTAAGGCTGCAGATTCCCTATTTGCATGTTTACTTCAGCTTTATTTGATGATGTCTGACTTTGGAGGCTTTCCAACCAGTAGCATTCTGATGGCCTTCTGGGTAGTCTGAAGCTTAATGGCCCGATTTAGCTTTAGGAATTTTGGCCACCATATCAATAGTAATGCACTGGGCCTCCTAAACCATGTTCTCAAGAGGACACTTGGAATCATCCCCCCGTCCCCCTGATTGTGGCATGCACAGCAGTATGTGCACCTTTTGCTCGTAAGGGCTTTTTATAGGTGACTTGATTAGCCATTGTTCAACCAGAAGGTCATTAAATCAAAGTCCACTGACCTTTTTTGTAATTCACAAGGTGAAGTCTCTCAATTTGCAAACTCATTCTGGAATTATGCTTCCATTAAACATCATTATATATCATCTGGACAGAAATGTCTTTTTTCTTTATAGATTGACCTACGAAATGTAGATCCAAGACTGAATTTGCCCAAATAGAAATTTTCGCCCAATGTTGCACAGATAATTACGGTTATTATTAAATACAAAATAATAATTACAGTACTTTATTTACTATCCTGCTCTAAGGTATGACATTGCCCTGCTGCGTCTGTCTTCTGATGCCACTCTGAACTCCTATGTGCAGTTGGCGGCTTTACCTCCCTCAGGTCAGGTTCTGCCCAACAACAACCCTTGTTACATCACCGGCTGGGGAAGAACTCAGAGTGAGTAAACTAATCACACACACCAACTATCATTTTAAGAATAATTACACTATATCACTGGTGAATTTCTTTTTCTTTTTCTTAATAAAAGAGGTTTTAAATAAGATTATCTTTCTAATAAGTTGTTGCCTCTTGACAAGTAAATCACATGTACGTTAGCAGACACCAAGTCTAATATTTAAACTAATGCATCTGCTATGCTTCTGCCTTGGAGTAGTCTGAAGGGCAGAGGACTTTCTGGTTTCCCATTTATGCATGTGTTTACAAGCTGCATTTTTTCCCACAAGTTCGAGAAAGAGTTAAAAAAATTTAAAGTAAATTTGTCTGGCAGACATTCTGTAAGATTAAAAATGTCTATTAACAATTAAAAATTATGGCATGTCATTCGTTAATCTAGTAAAAAATTTGAATCACTGCCACATTTGTGGTATAAGTGAAATAAATCACTCCAGACTGGGCTGTTATTGGAAAATAAACATCTTGTGAGTGCCTAATCACACCACCATGTCATGGACTATTTTCCTTTAACAGCAAATTAAACAGCTTTTCCCCCCCATATATTTTATTTTGAAGAAAGGTTTGGTCAGTCTTTTGCTATAGTAAATAGTTACTTTCAGGTCAAATGCATCATGTTTGTCCTCTGATTTTATCTCCCATAGTGACTCAGAACACTTCATCTAGCAAAAAACCATATAGCATTTTATTTACTGGTCCAGTATAAAGGTTAGATATTTTACCTCAGAATTTATCTTATCAAACTTTAACGGTTTGTCATCTCTCCAGCTGGCGGTCAGATTTCTGCTAAGCTAAAACAAGCCTATCTGCCTGTGGTGGACCATCAGACGTGCTCGAGCAGCAGCTGGTGGGGCAGCACGGTCAAGAACACCATGGTGTGCGCTGGAGGCTACAATGAATCCGGTTGCCAGGTCTGAGTTAAAATATGTTGATGAAGGTCTTCTGTTGTCTGGGTCATTTAAAATGTCTAAGTAGACAAAAAAGTTAAGTTGAAGTTTTTATTATCAAACCACAAGCCATTTAACAAGTCTTTGTGTGAAAACAGGGTGACTCTGGCGGCCCCCTGAACTGCCAAGTGAACGGACAGTACGTTGTCCATGGAGTTACCAGCTTTGTGTCATCTCTGGGCTGCAACACTGTGAGGAAGCCCACCGTCTTTACCCGTGTCTCAGCCTACAATAGCTGGATCAGTAGTGTAAGTGCACTTACTGTTTAGATCTTTGTACTCACTTGACAAACAAAACACTAGGTACTGATTTTGATAAATAATATTATCATAAGGTGTAGGTTTAACAGATATTTTCATTATTTTGTAAGATCATCAACTTGATGGTTCAATTTCTGTCTATATCATCAAAAAAAACATGACCATTTTCATATTCTGTATTATTATTCCTAATTTCAGATCATTGGATAGACAGGATGGAGATGTTGAAGCCAGAGTAACATCTGATACACATCCCCTATGCTCACAAGTATGGATGGGAAAAAAATGTAATAAACACCTTGTATCTCTTTAAATCATTCTTGATTTCATTCTTTTTTGCAAACAAATGACCAGAATACGTTTCATGCGTAACTACAATAAATGATTTAGCCAGAAAGCTGTGCAGTTGCACATTGTTATTAATATAAACATAAACCTAATGCTATAGCTACAATCATGTAATAAATCAATTAAAACCAATATGACATACCAGTAAAAGTGCCAGTTGCATTATAATGGTTCTAGTTCTTGTAAACATCTCTAAACTTGGTCTAGAGTTAAAAAAGGTTGACAAATATAAGCATGAACCAAAGTGTTAATTTTGGTGTAGACTCAACAGCAATAATGATACATTTTAATATTCTATGTTTTTCAATAGATTGTTGATCATCATTTTACAATTATTAAACATATGGAAAATATAAGCAGCATAGCAGCCAACTTATTTGCATTCATTTAAGCTAAATGTTTTTTTTTCTTTCAAAATGGAAAATACATACAATGACCAATGCAGGCATAAAAAAATAAATAAATTAAACAAACATCAGTTTCAGTATGAATGTAGAATTATTTAAAGTATGTATGAATATCTGGGTCTGTATATAAATGTTAATATATGAATCCAATATTCAACTGTGGGTGGCTCTGGTTTTAATCAGTTGAATATAGATTTTCTAAAGTTAATCACACATTACCAAAAAACAAACATCATTCAGACTACACTGCAATGTCCTTACTTCATGTGTTTAACCGTTCAATAGCTGTAGACAATAGACTGTAACCTTATTAGAAAGGTGAAAAAAATTAGCTGGTCATCACAACAAGATATAAGAGCTAGTAGTCTAATAAGGAAATAAATACAGAATGTCTACTCAGTTAAAGTTCATTTAAACATCGTTTCAATCTTTTATTATTTCTTAACAAGGTTAAACTTTCAAAACATTAACATCTGTATTTATGCTACATGTAAATGGAGGGAAAATCACATGTACAGCATTGCAGTGTGAAGCATTTCAACAGAAACTGAAACTGATTACTTAAGCAGATTACAGAGTAATGCTTTATTTATTTTTAAATATTATGAACTCAGGAATGAAGGGAACTATGGCAACTTTCATATTAATATACTTTCTTTCGGCTTCTCCCGTTAGGGGTCGCCACAGCGGATCATCAGCATGTTTGATTTGGCACATGTTTTTACGCTGGATGCCCTTTCTAACGCAACCCTCCACATTTATCCGGGCTTGGGACCGGCACTGAGAGTGGAAGGGGTTGGTTCCCTAATCGGGGATCGAACCCGGGCTGCAGCGGTGAGAGCGCCGCATCCTAACCACTAGACCACCAGGGATTTCATATTAATATACAGTTTGGTATAATGCAAATTTACTTTAAATAAGAATAAGAATAAGTCTAATAAAAATCTCAGATGAACGAAAACAATGATATATTGAACTGTGTAACTACTTTTTTTTTTTCATATTCAGCTTGTTGAACCCCCCCCCCCCCCCCCCCCCCCCCTCAGCAGCAGAGTTTCTCACAACATTGTGGTGAAATTTTGGCTTAAACCTCTTTACAATGTTTCAGTTCATTTGAGGTCTGGCTTCAAGATGACTTGAGGAAACACCTTGATTTTATTCTTTTTCCATTCATTTGTAGATTTGCTGATGTGCTTGGTATCCTTGTACTGTTTCATTACCCAATTTGAGCTAAGCTTCAACTGTCAGTAAGGTGGCATATATTTGATTCTAGAATACTTTGGTATACAGAGGTTCATTACCTACTCAATGGAGAGTTCATGGACAATTTAATGACTGCAGGTTTTGAAACCCAAATATCAGATTTCAGATTAAACGTTTTTCTCATTTTCTCTAAGCATTGCACAGTTTGACATTGGGGTGAATTTTCTGTGATGTCCACTCCTAGGAAGATTCTCAACATTGGTCTTGAACTTGTTCATTTGTGAATAATCTTGCTGATTGGAAAATTTGAAAATGGCCTCATAACCCTTCTCAGAACTATTGCTTATTTAAGATCAATGCTGCTGTCACTCTCCATGGCATTGTGTTAACACACACCTGAATGCTGCAGCGAGACAAACTGCTGAAACGTCAGCTTTTATAGGGGTGGTCACACTTGCTGATGATCAATTTGTCAAGGGCAGTTTATTAGCAGCAGCTGGCTGCTACTTAGTCTCTTAAATCTTATTAAAGTGGTAAAATTGGACTTAGTTTTTCCATATATGGCTTTTCCATTGAAGCTTTATTTGTAAAATGTAAAATAAGTACAAATAAATCATGATGTTCATCTGAGGTGACCTCATTTCTTATATCCTGATAAGAATCATATGATATTTTATTATGTCCTGATAAATAAAACCCTAGATTTCTAAGATGCTGTAGTTAAAATATTACTTGACTGTACACACACACACACACACACACACACACACACACACACAAACACACAAACACACACACACACATATATATATATATATATATATCTACACCTTGTTTTACTCCCGGTTTCCAGCGTCTGGTATTCTGTGACATAAATACACATTGTTTTAAAATTATACAGGACTAAAATCTAATGTGTATGTGAACAAATGATTATTTAAAGATCTGAACACAAACGGTCAATAAACCAGTTGATCTTTGTGATATTTTTGTGAAAATACAGATAGGCCCGAAAGGTCCATAAGGCTGTGATTATCACCACGGTTTGAAAAAAGGGCATCTAATTGATTGTCTTCTGTCCAGAATCATGGCCAACATTTGGTGCTCTGCTGATGTGGAAAATTCTTACTGTTTGTTTTGGAGTACATGATTTACTGTTCTGGGCTGTGTTTCCCCAAAAGCACTACAGCACAAAGATGATTATTAAATCCTAGCATGAGAATTGCATTGAACACTTTCTCTACAAGTTAAAACAATTTAAACTTTACGACACTTCTAAAACTCTCAGGCTTAATGAAAATCTTCATTATTTCCAAACATTAGTTATATTGACAGCTACAATTATTGTTAATTTCTTTTTGTTTGACAGGACATGGATCTCAGAATTACTAATAAATGTGATTTGTGGTGTAGATTTGTTTTGTTACTGTTATAAAGTAGTTTTTTATTGTTTGGTAATGGCTTATTCAGTCAGAGTCAGTAAGCTGAAAACACACTGTTGTCATAAAGGCTTTATGTTTTAGAGATTTTTTTCGATTACTTAAATGAATCAATTATAAAGTAACTAATATTTGGGGGGTTGAAAATTTTTATATATCAAAAGCTGTTCAGGAGTGCTCAAAGTATATACTGAACATTATACAAGGTGGTTTTATTAGCATGGATAAAGCCATTACTGCTTTGAGACAATGTCTGTTGTGAAAAGCGCTATAGAAATAAACTTGACTTGACTTGACTTGACATTACCACAAAAACTGTCATTAGAAATTCTCAGCTGATCACAATTGCAGAACATAATAAATTCCTTGTACACTTTACTAGGCTGGCTGAGGGTTTAAAAATTCAGGCAAATGACTTACTGTAAAGTAATGGATTAACTAAAGGTGGATACAAGAAAACTCTCAGATTCAACAGCAGATGTGCTAAAAAGCAAGGCAAAAAAATTAAATAAATAAAAAATGTCAGCAGGGACCCACACAAAGGTTTTTACCTGACATGGGAGTTGCTTGCAGAAACATGATCTGCATTGAAGAGTAATAAAAAAAAAAAACTTACGTGCAAACCTCATGAGTAAGAGGCATTCAGTGGGCTGATCAAATTAAAATATTTATTAGCAGCATTTGTTAACTGTTGCAATTTAACACAGTCAGTAAATGTCAAAAAAGGTTGGCTTTTCTACAACAATTAGATATTGCTATGGCCCATATAGTATCATTGGAACATCATTGAGAATATGTAATTTAATCTTCAACCGGTTTCACGTGCAAGATGGATATCTCAGAACCAGAAGCAACACCTGACACCTAGAAAAACAAGATGACTTCAAAAATTTGACCAAATTCAAATCAGTAGCTTGATAATAAACTGTTCAACTTTAAAAAAAAAAAATAATTAATAAAAAAAAGTAATCACTGAATAGTAATCACTGAGTAATCACTACTTTAGAAAAGCTTGTAAATATGACTAATATTGGCAAATTTGTTGATTTTTCTTGTTTAATCTGTGTTATGTGAACTCAAATGGATGCAGTGTTTAAACTTAACATTTTCATTTAACAGTACTTGAGAGCATCTAGTGTATTGGACTAAAAGTTCATACTGTTGCAAAATCTAGTGCAAAGTATTGGCACTAAAACCCAAAACAATTAATACTGTTTTATAGTTTATAGACAATTATAAACATTTGTTAAAATCTTCACATATTTTTTTTACAAATGAGGTTAACAACTTTTTTGAGGCTTAAATTGTTTTCTTTCGCGCTGTAATATAAAAGGACAATAATAAGATTTAGGCTTATTGGCAGACCTACGAGTTGCCGATGCTTCGCAGTTCATCGTATTTATATTCACAAAGATTAATATATTTATTTAGCAAATTATTACTTATTATACTTGACCTACTTATAAACCCCATTTTCACAGTGTATACTATCGTCATTTTATGGTGTATCAGAAATTTAATTGAAAGAATTTCTGTTGCTTATTATGTTGGAAGAGAGGAAAGGGCATATTTTATTAGTTTTACAGAGGAGTATTACTGGGCAACCGTCAGTTGAGGCCAAAGGCTTAAAAGCTAGGTTTCAAAAATCTTTTTTTTTTTTGTTTAATTCACTGTTTGTAAACCATTTGAATCAGTTATACGTTAGTTGCTTAACATTAATTTGTAAAAACAGTGCGGCATATACTTCACAAATTTAACATATTTCTGCGAACATTCTAGCGCATGCAGTCAATCACGTATAAATGAACAAGCTGTAGCCTACACGTTAGCTTTGTTAAGCAATTTTTAAGGTTCTCAAAATATATAATATGGTAGGGATTTTACTTAATGCAGTAGAATTGTAACTTCTGCTTGTTTTTGGCTCAGCTGCTGAAACACTACCGAATAAAACATGGAAGCTACACTAGATGTACAGTGAACCCTCGGAGCTCGCGGCCTCAGCGCTCGCGACCTCGCATGCTCGGGACTTTCATTCCGACCGGCGACTCTCATTCAGATCGGCTCGTGAGCAACCGCGAGCTGCTCAAAACGCTAGTTTTAACATTTCTAATCAAGGGTTATCTCATTAAAATTGTCTAATAATTAAGTGTTATGGAGTGAAATAGTGTTATTTACTCATTTAAATCGATTTCGTATAGTGTTCTTTGTGTTTTTACTGGGTTGAAAGGGGCGTATCAAAAGGTCGCGAAAATTCGGAACTCGCGACCGGTCTTGGTCCCTAACCCTCATGAGCTCCGAGGTTCCACTGTACTCCGATTCCATGTATCTACACAGATTGTCTATGCTCATTTAAATCATTTAATTCACTTAGGGTACATTTAACGAAAAATCATTCACATCAGAAGACAGACCATAGTAGACAGACTACATAGTAGACAGACCTGTACACATGATAACACCCCTTTGACATTTCACTGCCCACTTTGCCGCTTTCAGGAGCCCTGCACAGAATCCATGTTTTTGTATAATTTGCTGCAGCACCACAAAAATCATGACATGGCGCAGTGTTCATAATAATTAGCAATTTTAAGAGAAATGTCTCCTCGACATATAATGCCCATTAATATAGAGAGCATATAACACACGATCAGAGGCACTTCAAATCGGACATTCTCTTGTATACTGTTATTCCTAGTACAGACACAAATGTGGCCTGATCCTGTAGATGTTCACTAGGAGGAAAATGATGCAGAGAATGAAAACCTTGAAGTTTTGCAGCACCAGCTGGAGCATCATTTAGCATCACTCTTTATCAAAATGTGGGTTACTTTACATGTTTCTGATAGCAGCACAAGAAGTAATTGAACAAATAAATCGGACATTACTACTGTCAGAGCCTGTTGTCTATTAAGCAATTTAGCAAATTATTTTTGAACATGGACTCAGTATCTGTGATTCATTAGTGAAAAAGATAATAAATGTAGTACAAAAAAAACGGTAACCCAATCTTGAAAATGACTAAAGCTGGTGAGCCTGTTTTCTCAATAAGCAGAAGAGCATCATATTTTCAGAGTCAATTTCCAGTTGTCATGCTAATTGAATACAATCTTGATTCACAATCAGTTTTTTATGTACCAGTTCTGCAAATGTTGTGTTGTGTATTTCGTCGTCTTGATGGAGTGTAGCTGTCGGTTGGAAGGAATCTCCGTAGACGCAGTTATTTCGTGTAAATAATGATTTTTATTCAGCACAGAAATATAGCATCTTTACAGGCCTTCCGGTCAAGCCTGGAGTCAGCACGCTCTGATTCAAAGTCTGACTCCCGATCCATGGCTGCACACTCATTATATATTCTGATCATTCTCTGGGTCCGCCTCTTGATGCATAACAGATGTATATGAGCCTACTGTGCAATAATGTTTATCTTAAAGAGAAACCTGTCTTTGTCCAGATTTAATATATCTCAAATGTACCAGCGCTAACTTTCCCAGACCATTCATCTTAACATACAGTGAGAACGGGTCAGAGGTCTTTTCCCAAGAGGATGTGCATCCTGGATCATATTCTATACTTCGGCTTATGCTGATTTAAAGACGACCATCCGTTTCATTTTCCCAGTCACGGCTCATAAGATAAGCACTATGGGCCTTTCATACATTTGGCTTAAAGGAAAACATCTGGCCAGATGGTTCAGTAATTAACTTTTGCCGTTTCAGGACACCATTTGTAGAATTGTATGAGTTAAGGCTTTTAGATATTACACATTTAAGATACTATACGTTTAAGACACTACAGTTGCAAAAATTTCGATATTCTAATTAAGGTCCTTTGTAATTATCGCTCAGTTAATGAAAACAACACTTACAGAGATTGCAGTCACTATCAAGAAAATGACTTTTTTAACACCGGGACATAGAGGAATGTCCTTGGTCTTTATGTTGATGAATTTCAGCTTGCTGAAAAAATGTTTGGTCTCTGTTGGGTTCTAGTCAATCTTCCCCCTAAATATTATTCATAACTTCATTCAATGCAGCTAGCAATTTTACTACTTGTTTTAGACATTGGAACACTTGAAAAGTTTGGCGTATACACTGAACAGTTGGGAGACAGTGTAACAGGAACTGTACTTTTCGTGTCATTTGATAATCTAGGTGCTCATTCTTTGGCTGGTTTACAGGAGAGTTTCACTTGTTGAGCACCCGTGTTGGTCATGACATCAGAAAAATTACACTTTCTGTGAAACCCCAGATAGTCGACTCACTGTTGGAGTAATTAAAGAGAAGCTGTGTCTTTAGTACAAGTTCTTACTTCAGTATAAGAATCCTGATTTCAATAATTCTCTTATGAATTTGATTGACACTGCTGACTTGCCAGATAAGCCCACACAGAAGATCGTCTCCTTTGTGTCAGCACTCACACTTAGCACAGCTGAGACAGAAATGGCTTCTTATGATCATTCAATTCATAGTCAATGGATGCATGGCCAGAAACCTTTGAGATTACGTCAGGCAAATCTACAGTACATGCAAGATCAGGCAAATCTACAGGTGTCTGGAGAGCTTAAGCATGAGATTCTTGAAAAAGTCTCTGAAACAATATACAGTCTTAAAGCTTACCCAGATAAGGAGTATTTTAAGGATGTTGCTGCCGCTCTGATAAAAAAGTGGCTCCTATAAGGGGTGGAATGGATGGTATGATAGTCTCAGGTGGAAAATGGGTAATTACCACTCAAAACGAAGCCAAGCTGGATGTTTGGAGGTATCCATAAATAGTGGAAAAAGAAGAGGACAACAGCCTCAGAAAACATCAAAAGACCCAAAATACATTTTCTGCCCAACTTCCCCGATGGTGAAAATAAAAACAGCATCCAAAAGGAAAGAGATAGTGAAAGACATGAAAAAACGTCACCCTAATGCTGCATTGATAGCCAAGAACATGAACTCTACGTTTGCGTTATGAAGAAAGGAACAGATAGAGATGGAGCCGGCTGTAAAGGATACAGTGGAAAGATGGCCGTAATATCGGTTTCTGCAATTATGACTTTAAATGTAGCAATTTAATGAAATAAATAAGTGTATGTGTGAACACATTTTCTGTGCCGCTAACGAAACAAAAAAAAAAAAACAGATTGTCTCAGTTTAGGCAATGTACGTATGGCGTGTGTGGTCACAAGACTTTCCAGTGTGCAGCGTGGAGACCAGGTGAAGATGGATGTCAAGCAGACACTGAACAGGTAGCCAAAATACACTACCTCTGTTATATGGGTGATATTTTAGCTTTAAGATTACCAACACTGAGTAGAGAGAGGAACTGTGCAAGATTTGCTCAATTAAAAGTTACTACATCACACGCAAACATTTTTGCGGATTGGCCTTCAACTGGCAACCTCCACTTTCCCACACACATCCTCAAACACACCAGCCCCGTTTTTCATATATATTTTATCACAAAATAAAACGCATAAAAATGTAAGTTACCACTTTACAGATTAATGTTAATTCATACTTCTACATTTTAGTGTTTAACATCAGTTTGTCCTTTTTTACCTTTAATCGGTCCTTGGGGTCTATATGACCCCAATCGACTTTTCCTTAATAAAAAAAAAGGGTTCCCTTCATCTGAGTGGAATAATATTTTGTGACTTTTCCTACATAATCTATCTATACACACACAAAAAAAACTGGGCTTGATTCGGTTGTTCTGAAGGTATGTAAAAAATTTTTTTACACTTCTGGTCTTCGGGGTCAATATGACCCCACATTGAAATGAATGGGAAATGTGAAAAAAACTCAATATTTTTTCTTCATTTGTCAAAAAAAAATCAAAAAATCCAGCATAAATCTGAAATTTAGATCATAATTTAAGTGATTTTTTCATAAAAAAATTAATATTTCATATGCAAGCTTATGGTGTAGTTGAGGAATTGTGTGGTAAATAGGTACAAAAGTACTTCATATCTCCCAAAACACAGCATTAATGAATAGATGAAAAGTAAACAAAAAATATATATATATTATTTGTATAATTAAAAATGTATATTTTTTGTATAATTTCTCTATCAATTGTTGGGGTCATATAGACCCCAAAGACCAGATTTGTAAACAGGAAAAGAAGACCTTTTGAGGGTTAAGATTCTGGAAGAGTTCAGTCATATATGTGGGGAAGTACGAGTGGCGACGCTCTGTTTCTGAAAATCCCGGTGCCGGGAGGTACTGGGTTGATTTTGAGGCTGTGCCCGCCGAGCAGCCCCTTGAGAGCGATGTGGGAGGAACCGCTGGAACGCCGCCGATTGTTTCTTGGCCTCTTGAAACATATTGACTACTGTATTCATTGAGTATAGGTGAATCGGCACTAGCGGTGCATCCAGCAGATTGGCCCTATCCCAACAGCCACAGGTGCCTCTCAGTAGACACAAGGGCAGCCATAGACCAGCCAACGGCCACAGCGGTCTTTTTGGTGGTCAGATCCACCTGAGATGTCCCCCACATCCAGCTCTCACAGGAGGTCAACCTGATAGCCCTGCAGCACTCCAATGCTGCAGCTTGACCTGCTGAGGTGTAAGCCTTGCTAACCAGCGCCAATGGATTTCGAAGGGGCTGGTGGGCAGCATCAGGGGCCTTAAGGGACGATAGGACACCCAGGGAGAGATAGCTGGCCAGCGTCTCTTCATCCCTGTGCACCGACACATAACCACACTCTCTCAGTCCAACAATGTTGGATTATAGGGAAACTCTAGGACTAAAAAGTCAGGCCGAAAACGGCTTAGCCCAGGACCTGGAAACTTCAGTGTGCAGGTCTGGAAAGAGGGGCAGATGTAAAGGTTGTGACGCAGGTTGCAAAGAGCACTTGTCAAGCTTGCTGGACGGACGAACTTTCTGCTCATCGGCAGGCCAAACTATATCCAGCTTACCATTAGGATATACACACATCAAACAGAAGCTAGCGCTGGCTTCACTCCATGTGCTTTTTATAGCTTCTTGGTTGTTTCGTAACCCCACCCTTGATTACTTAACATGTATCTTTTCTGCATCTGCTGCTGTGTACAGTTTGAAAAGGCATTTACATCTAGACATAATTGTCTTTAATTTATTCGCACATTTTTAACATGAACATGTGCTCTTAAAATGTGAGGTGACTTATTTTGACTTTAGTTTTGTCATTTGCTACTCACATTTTAGGATTGCGATGACAAAGAAGAGGTGTCAAGCATTTCATTCGGCATATTGACTGTGATCCCTCAGGACTCTGAAACCATAGTCCACTCACTACATCTCGAGGCCACATCCACTGCAATCATTTTGGAAGGTACAGTTGTAGTAGATGACCTGGAAAATCTTCCCCAAGCTACAGTGTGTGCCTGCTTTTTGGGCTCATGCTATGAATTTAGAGTATCCTCTAGTGGTAAAGAATACCTTCGATTTCATTTAAAGGGTTCTTTTGTCACTTGGACACAAGTCTCTCAAACCTAAAATACAATCCCTGAAAAATCATTTGACGCAGTAACACATCATTTTGCCATAATAGAGTGTTTTTCAGTGTAATTTTTCATGATTGACCATTACTGAGTTATTAAAATTGTAAATCTGTAGTTTTAGATGTAATTTAGAGGAAGTTTTTTTGTTTTTTGTTTAAGAGAACTAGAAAACTTGTTCAGAAAACATTCATAGTCTATAGTGTTGTTAATGCATGTATTTCACCACAAAATAATAAACGTTTATAAATGTCAAAATAGGGAATAAATAAAAAAAAAAATTCCTGAGTTTATTATGTGCAAATTCTCTGTGTTTTTAATGCCATGATTTACGAATTGTTTTATAGAATAAATAAATGTTCTACTGCCAACAATCTGTTGACTGTCGTTGTATTCCTTTGAGTTTTGAGTACAACTTGAGAAAGTTGAACATTTTTCTAGTAATGTGAACAAGCAGACCTGTTATGTAACTTCTTTTTGAGAGTTTAAGCTTAAAATAAAACTTCAGTTTTCACAGGTTTTCTAAGTAAACTCAACTTATAACTTTTTACAGTGTACACTTACTTTGGGGTTTTAACCAGTGTGTGCATGGCAATACACAACACTTTATCCAGTGGTGGATTTTTGGTAAATGTAAAATATGCCATTATTACAAAGTCTGTGACATCATTTCTATGACCTTAATAACATCACAGTTTATTACACTTTGTCCTGGTCAAAAAGCTTTAACTAGCGTTTTGACAAATACAAAACTGCACATTCAGAAGTATGATGGCATGTTAAGAATAATAGAAATGTAATGTAACGTAACTGTATACATTTCAGTTTGGATCGTAATAAAAGAAAAGCTGACAGTGGAAGGATTTAAAGTTGGAGTGAAATAATTCAAAAATTCAAATGCGAGAATTTTGGAGCATTAGATATATTTTGCACACTATTATTATTAAAGCTTGTATTATTATTATTATTATTATTATTATTATTATTACTATTATTATTATTATTATTAATAGATATGAAGTGGGTGGATTGAGCAATTTGACAATTATTATGTTAATGATGTTAATATCCAATTGTCAGTCTGTTAATAATTTTTTTATATCAAACCTTAATGCAGTACTGCATAACACATAAAGCATTATTTATTAGACTGGAACTTCTCAACAAATGTTGATTTTTTTTGTGTTGCACTTCTTCTTCTTCTTCTTCTTTCGGCTGCTCCCATTAGGGGTCGCCACAGCGGATCATCCGTCTCCATACCACCCTGTCCTCTATATCTGCCTCTTTTACACCAACTACCTGCATGTCTTCCCTCACCACATCCATGAACCTCCTCCTTGGCCTTCCTCTTTTCCTCCTACCTGGTGGCTCCATCAGGTGCAAAATAAGCTAATGTTAATTATTTATTGTTTTGTTCTTGGCAGGCTATAGTCCTACATAATATAAGAATTAAATGGAGCTTGGACCCAGGACATAATGTCAGCCACCTATTACATGTTTTTCCTGATTAAAAAATCCAGTAATTTGGTACGTTTTCTGCAATAGCTTCCTTATTTGGCTAAAAATAACTATGGTCTTATTCATCGCTCTGCTGTGTCTGTCTGTTTACGCAAACACACCCTAAATTTGTATGTGCAGCTGGCGGCTCTGCTCGCCTCAGGTCAGGTCGTGCCCAACAACAACCCCTGCTCCATCACCAGCTGAGCCAGAACCCAAAGCCAGTAAGAGCCAACGCCACTTAGCATACAGACACTTTTATGTCCTACTTTAAAACCTTTAAAGCACCTAAAGGGAAGACGGCTGTCTTTAAGCCTCTCATTTATCTGGTGTCAAAAAGCTTCTCATTTCATCTGTATCAAAATGAGCACTTTTATTTAAATGCTTTCCCTGGACATAGAAAAACACTAACAATAATTTCACCAACAGGAATATTTATGAGCTCATTAATACATTTCCAATGTTTTTAGATTTGACTGCACACACGTACACACTCACATCATTAGGATGCCCAAGCTTAGGAAATGCTTGGCACATGGCACTATGTGACAAATACGAGATTTGTTTCAGCTTAATGTGAGCTGAAAAAACCAATCATTTGCCAAAGTCTGCTCCGAAAACACACACAACATCAAACAAATGCAGTATTTAGAAAATCATGGGAATATTATGTAATGCTTTGCTGATTTCTGTTTTATGCAGAATCGGACCGAGCTCAGATTTAGCAATGTATCTGTTGTTATAAAGCACTGCCTCCACACTGTTCTATAAGGTAAGATCGTCTTTCATCCACTAAGTACATTAATCTAAAACAAAAAAATATACAACAAAACAAAAAAAAAAATGCTGTTGAGAATTTTTAATAAAAGTAACATTTAATTTTACACACGATTTATTTTACACTAGTTTTCTTACGACATATAATTTTTATAGCCCAAAAGAGACCATAACAATTACAGTATACAAACATTGTGGGTTTTCCTATAATCAATTTAATTATGATTAAAAAACTATTACAAATATAACACACCTGAAAGTGTGTGTACTTCATATATGATCAGTTTATATCCTCATGCATATTCAGATAAATCACCAGTTGGATAAAAAACATGCTGTACGTCTATACATAATACACCAATTTGTTGAAATCATTTGGATTAAATAACATCCCCCTTTTCCCATTACAAATATATACAGCACAGTAATATACATTCCATTATAATGGAAAATAAACAAATAAAAACATATAAATGCAGTAGCAATATCAGAAAGTGAAATGCGACACACTTGAACTAGAAAACCTGTTCCAGCATGACAAGGCCCTGTGCATGAAGCCAGCTCCATGAAGATATGGTCTACATGGTTTGCAGTGGAAGATCTTGAGTGGACTTCTATAGAGCTCTGACCTCAACCCTATTGAACACCTCTGGGATGAATCAGAATGCTGACTGTACCCTGGATCTCCTCACAATACACGAATAAACAGAAATCTCCACAGGCACACTCCAAAATGTAGTAGAACATCTTTCCTGGAGAATGAAGGATATTATAATAGCAAACAGGAAATACAATTTGGAATGGGATGTTCAAAAAAAGCTCATACACCTTAAAAAACATATTTGTTTTTTTTAAATGTTGTCAATTTGATGTTTCTAATCAGTTCAGTCACTACTTTAAACTTTGTCCTCAAGCTAATATGGCATTTATTTAACAATTGCTTTTATCCAAACTGACTTACAAAGAATTATTTGAGAGTCCGGTGATGCAAACTCATAACTTTCCTGTCACAACCTTAGGCCAATGATACATGCAGATGTGTGACAAATAACAGCTTCATGTCCTGCATTGACATCCTCATTCAATTCCAGAACATGTTTTTCCTTACACATCAATCAATGCATTGTTTCAACCCCAATTTCTAACCTTTTGATTTATAGACCTTTATCCCCATCCGTGTAGGCATGTGTTTCCTGTTCCCAGTGAAACACAGCTATCTTTGTGACTAAAACTCCAGCGATCCAGCCTCATTAAGTACATTTCTGTTTAAGATCATTCTGTTTAAGTTAATTTCATTAAAAGAGTCTCTTAGAACTCTTCTATTTGCAATGTTTATCCCAAATCGGGGTAATTAGGCCGACTCAGCACTTATACACATCCGTGTGCATGGTAGAATTTGACTTGCTATGTACAGATAATCAGTGTTTCCTTCAGCTCATCATCTGTCTGTACTATAACCTATTCTAAAATTGTATGTCAACATGAATCTACCCAAACAACTTAAAGTTTAAATGCTATGCTTGAGCATTTTCCAAAAAAGAAAAGGAAAAGGTGAGAAGTTTGATACTCTGTGCATGCCCTTCTGAGTGTGTTATTTCTTTGCCTGCTTACTCCGTGTGCTTTCTCCCGCACTGTTTCGCTCGGCTGAACAACCACTCAGTAAACACTGGCCTCTGACAGCAATTCAACAAGCTCAATCAGCCAAACAGCACAGAACATAATGCAAAAAGTACAGGTGACTGTCGACTGGCGTCTTGATATGTCAGAGCTTTTATTTACTGTGTAACTATAAGGAAAGCTTTGAAAAAGCATTGAATTATGATTCTCAATCAATTTATTCCTTAATGTACGACTTGTTCCTAAAGCATACACATACATGTTTGTACAAATAGAGCATTGTATGTGTCTTCATGAAATTTCTATTGTCCTAGTCTGCTCATTACCTATTTATTTACTTTTGAATGAACAATGAACAATACAGCTTAACAAACGCATGCACAATGGCACTGAATGACACTGTAACAAAAAAGAAATGCTCCAGCTATATTTGGTGATATAAAGAATTCAACACGCACAGCCATTTTTATCCAAAACCAAAACGTGACATTTGCTTTTAAGATACTGATTAAGCCTAACTGGAAAGAAAATAAGACTACATCTACGTGACTTCATGGAGCTGCTGCCTGTGAGCATATCTAACAGCCTACGTTGTTCATTTAAGATTTAATCTACACAGAATATATGCTTAGTACTTTACAGATAGATGTGCATTCTTATATCTACAGTATTATATTGTAATAATTGAGAAAAATATTCTCCAATTTACATTTTTGTTTTTGTAAAATTGATCATTTTACATAATCATGGCACACCTTATATTTCATGGGATGTGCCATGTATAAACTGTGTAATCTGACGTTAGTTGGCATAATTATTAAAAAAGAATATACAGGTGTATTGTCACAGAGCTACATCCAGCATATATCTGGGTAAAAGGTATGTTTGCATACATGCTGTTTAGAACTAATCAGAGTTTCACACACAATCTATTACCCGAGATCAAAGCAGCAGCAGGATTAAACACAGTCTCTGTGAATTCAATACAATGGTGTCAATAAATGAAAGAACAGGTTCAAGTTCCTTTACCTTTTACACTAAATCTCTATATTTAAATGTAGAGATCAATTTCTCTACATTTAAACGGCAAGTTGAATGCTTCATCTACACACGAGAATTCCAAACTTTTGATCACTGCCACGCTGCAGAGTCAAGTGTGTCTTTTACTCTCATAACCTCACAGGCCCGCTGATACTCCTGCAGAATCTTTACCACGCCATCATGACCGGACTGCAGTGCATCGTCTAGAGGAATGTTCCCCCACCTGGACACAGAAAAACCCAATTTTAGCCAACCAATAATTTAGTGAATTATCAAAAATTGTCGATCCACAAGAAACACTGATGTATCCCTCTCCTTTTAAACCAATCTGCATAAAACTTTAGTCAAAACATGACCAAACACTTCATCATGCCGGACTAGCGCAAAGATTGGAATGTGTTACAGTTTATTTGCAAATGAACATCTTACATAACTTATAACTTTATTTCGGGTTCTCCCGTTAGGGGTCGCCAGAGCGGACCATCCGCATGTTTGATATGGTACGTTTTTACGCTGGATGCCCTTCCTAACGCAACCCCTTCCCATATATCCGGGCTTGGGACCGGCACTAATAGTGTCTGGGGTTGGTTCTCTGACCGGGGATCGAACCTGGGCCGCAGCGGTGAGAGCACCACATCCTAACCACTAGACCATCAGGGGACCTTAAACAAACATCTTCCATACAAAGCATTAATTATGTGGATTAAAAAAACCCTCTGACCTGTCCTTCACAAAGGGGTTCACTTTGCATGTATTTGTTAAAAACCACACAGCCTCCACATGACCTGAAAAAAAAAAAACAACATAAAAATGCTAATTATAATCAATATAGCAACATGTTTAGAAATGTAAACATACACTGATCAGGCATAACATTATGACCACCTGCCTAATATTGTGTTTGTGCTATTTTACTGCCAAAACATTCCTGACCTGTCGAGCATTAACAGAATGAACGTCTTCAACAATTTGAGCTACAGAAGCTCCTCTGTTTACCAGTGTTCCTTCCTTGGACCACTTTTAATAAACACTGACCACTTTAATATCCCACCCACTAACAGGTGCCATGATGAAGATAATATAATATAAATAATCAGTGTTTATAAGTAATAATATATAAGTAATCAGTGATTCTAAAATAATAATCAGTGTTATTTACTTCACCGGTCATAATGTTATAATGCCATAATATTATGCCTGGTTGGTGTATATTCTTTGACAGCTATTATTTCTAACATTTCTTAATCTACCTTCTGCAGAAGCAACATGAAGTGCTGTGCGACTGTCATAGTCCTTTTGGTCCAAATCCATAGAAGACAGTGCAAACCTGAACAAAGAAAGGGATTTTATTTTTATGCTAAACTATGAAATAGCCACAAGGAATCCAGTCCAGTTCAATTAAACAAGCAGGGACTGCTAAGCTGTAAATTACCTCCTGAGGGCTGAAACATCTCCACTATGAGCTGCAAACATCAGGTTCACCACAGACTTGTTCTAAAGACAGTCCATTAAATACAGAGATGAGAGAATCAAAGTTAGATTATTTTCTTGAGAAAAAGTAGCTGAATATTTCTGTGAATCACCTATTTATTTTTACAAATAAAATATCGGTTACAACTATGTTAATTGCAGTGGTGCCCAACAGAGGGATAAAAAAAAGACCTAAATCAAATATGGTTTTGCCTGAAAAAACCATACTAAGTTAAAGAAGTCTGTGTAGCTACACTAAATCCCATGCACTTTACCAAAGACAGTAGCTTAGTATTTAAGGCATTGTTCTTTGGATCCAAATATCATGAGTTTATATCCCAGCCACACCAAGCTGCCAATCTTGGGCCCTTGAGCAAGGCCCTTAACCCCATAGCTGCTCAGTTGTATAAATAAGATAAATCACTCTTTAATAGGATAAGTCACTCTAAATAAGGGGGTCTGCCAAATACTGTAAATATAAGATGCTGTAATTGGAGGTGCCATTCTGTATTATATTTCAATGTGCTGGATATCATTTTAAGATACTTTCTTGTTCTGTCATATCACCAAGTAGTAAATATTAGAAAAAATGTGATTCTGAGCATACAGATTATGTAATTTCTAAAGGTAATGGCTGGCCAATGGTTTCTTTAAAACTGCCAGTCATTTCGCAGGCGGCAGGAGGCTGTAGCTCCTTTAAGATCCTGTTACAAACAAATATATACAGTGAGGAAAATAAGTATTTGAACACCCTGCTATTTTGCAAGTTCTCCCACTTAGAAATCATGGAGGGGTCTGAAATTGTCATCGTAGGTGCATGTCCACTGTGAGAGACATAATCTAAAAGAAAAATCCAGAAATCACAATATATGATTTTTAAACTATTTATTTGTATGATACAGCTGCAAATAAGTATTTGAACACCTGTCTATCAGCTAGAATTCTGACCCTCAAAGACCTGTTAGTCTGCCTTTAAAATGTCCACCTCCACTACATTTATTATCCTAAATTAGATGCACCTGTTTGAGGTCGTTAGCTGCATAAAGACACCTGTCCACCCCATACAATCAGTAAGAATCCAACTACTAACATGGCCAAGACCAAAGAGCTGTCCAAAGACACTAGAGACAAAATTGTACACCTCCACAAGGCTGGAAAGGGCTACGGGGAAATTGCCAAGCAGCTTGGTGAAAAAAGGTCCACTGTTGGAGCAATCATTAGAAAATGGAAGAAGCTAAACATGACTGTCAATCTCCCTCGGACTGGGGCTCCATGCAGGATCTCACCTCGTGGGGTCTCAATGATCCTAAGGAAGGTGAGAAATCAGCCCAGAACTACACGGGAGGAGCTGGTCAATGACCTGAAAAGAGCTGGGACCACCGTTTCCAAGGTTACTGTTGGTAATACACTAAGACGTCATGGTTTGAAATCATGCATGGCACGGAAGGTTCCCCTGCTTAAACCAGCACATGTCCAGGCACGTCTTAAGTTTGCCAATGACCATTTGGATGATCCAGAGGAGTCATGGGAGAAAGTCATGTGGTCAGATGAGACCAAAATAGAACTTTTGGGTCATAATTCCACTAAACGTGTTTGGAGGAAGAAGAATGATGAGTGCCATCCCAAGAACACCATCCCTGCTGTGAAGCATGGGGGTGGTAGCATCATGCTTTGAGGGTGTTTTTCTGCACATGGGACAGGGCAACTGCACTGTGATTTCTGGATTTTTTTTTTTAGATTATGTCTCTCACAGTGGACATGCACCTACGATGACAATTTCAGACCCCCCCATGATTTCTAAGTGGAAGAACTTGCAAAATAGCAGGGTGTTCAAATACTTATTTTCCTCACTGTGTATATTGATTTAACTAACAACTCATTCATCCTTATTCAATTCATTGTTGTCTTTAGCACCTCAAAGTCAAAGAAAAATATTTTTAAAACAAGAACTTTTAGACTAGCAAGGTCAAGTTTTTTTTCAAGCATTTATTTGTTAGCAAACTACAGGGAAATACGTGATACGGCCTAAATTGTTACTGCTAGGCTTCATATTCACATCATATTCAGAAGTGAGTAAACAGCAGATGCACAGGTGCATTTTATAAGCTCTGGTTAGAGCACCACAGTATCAAAGTCAGTGGGCATCTTCTGAATGACAGTAGGAACTTAATCTGTTTGTTGTCATGACAATATAGTGTCTGTCTGCAACTTGTACAATTTCAAAGCAGGTCTGAAAAGGTTAATCCTCCTGTTCTGCTGAGGTCAAAATATCCCCCAAACAATTTTCTTCGACACAAAATGTTATGTGCTTGGATGTAAGGATGAAGTTAAAAATCGTGTCCCTCTGAGAAAAAGCCTGCACCGAACCCCCCTGATCCCAACCCAATCAAACAGTCCTAAGACATGTGTTTCATAGTCTGTATCAAGCTCTGGACCCTTTGAACCATTCAGGGATTTCTGCACTCTTATGGTGCCCCTACGTGGACCTGATTTCCAAAAAATATTAATAATGCAAGTATATTATAGAAATAAAAGTGATTATGCCTCCCTGTGCCCACTATTTACTATTGGCACAATAGCTTGCTATCAGAATCTGTTTTTCTATCTATAAAATATCATGTATAATATATTTTATATTTTAAGTATTAAATGTAATAAAATAAATTGTAAATTCTTTCTGTAAAATCTAAAGGCGTGGACTTCATTAATCAGACATCAGACATTGTCGAGACGTTTAAGAATTTTTATACCAGAGCAAGAGCACCATCTGCTGGACAAATCCTACATAAACATTTGTAACAATAATAGTTTTCAATATTTGGTCTCACTCTTTCATCACCAGACTGTCGCCGAGGATCCTGTTTCTTAACAAAGTGTCTTAGATTGTCGTAATTATGGAAGTTGAAGAGGGACACCAGTTCCTGAAAGGAAAATATTTATGCAGCATATCAAATCTCATTGTCATGAAGCCTGGATCCATATCTCAGAAAGGGAACATGCTTACAGATACATGATATAATAGCTGGGGAGAAAATCTGATTTGGCAGTTATATATTCATTGATTTGTAGCATGAATTTTTACTCCTGATCAGCATAATAGCAGGTCAACAGAGAGGGGAAGTGATGAAGTAGAAATACTTCGGTACTGTACTTAACTGGATATTTTTGGTATCACTACTTTACGTCAC
Source organism: Silurus aristotelis (assembly GCF_946808225.1). Taxonomy (NCBI): domain Eukaryota; kingdom Metazoa; phylum Chordata; class Actinopteri; order Siluriformes; family Siluridae; genus Silurus; species Silurus aristotelis. The sequence goes on along the minus strand of NC_139601.1, from coordinate 12,833,834 downwards.
AATAAATCTTTTGAACAACTTTTTACTTTCAGTCATTAAATTTTTTACACAAATATCTGTACTTTTTACCTCTTACATTTTCACACTGGGCTCGTTACTTTAGTTTTAATCTATTTAATGACATGAGCAATATTTTTTTTCTCATTGCCCGCTGTTTTCAGCACATCGAACCTGTTTTTTGCCATTGCGTTGCTTTTTCAATGTAACTAACAATGAGCAGGCAGAAGACAACAAGATGTATGAGGCTAACGTGGATGAGACGGAGGGAGTCAGCGATGTAAACATGACTGAGAACAAAGACATTCCTGATCATCTGATCATCATCATCTTTGCTCTGCTTGTGTTTTATATGGTGGTTGTTCAGCCAAGAAAACATTCATTAGGTAACAACATTTTAAATATGAATGTATTAATATGATGTGAGGTCCAGTTACCAGCGTGACACTAAAACAGGTAGTAGTAATGGCTACTTTTTTATCTAAGTACATGTCAGAGCCCAAACCTCTTTAACTTGAGTGAAAAAGTGTAGTCAGTACTTCAACTTTTACGAGACTTTTAAAACATCTGTACTTCTACTTGAGTGAATGATGTGTGTACATTTGCCCTCTGTGCAGACCAATTAGGTAGATGATTAAAAAATGTTTTTTAAGGAGATTGGACATATATTACATAGTGATTATACTGTATGAATAATTACACATTTGGTTTAATGAATGAAGAACACATTGATACCAATATACTTATCACTGCAGTGCATTCTGAAGCGATCTACCCTACACAGGGCACTCCAAAGTAACACCACCCATGGCAAAGCAACTGTCGTAAAGTGAAGCAACATACTGAAGTGATAAAAAGTGTTCACTTCGAAATATCCTGAAAATGTCGCTTATTTTGTCGGGGTGAAGGACACTTTGGCGCTGTGATTTTTTTTTTGCACTGAAAACTAAAAACATTGATAATCATACTACTTTCTTTCGGCTTCTCCCATTAGGGGGCGCCAGAGCGGATCCTCCGCACGTTTGATTTGGCACGTTTTTACGCTGGATGCCCTTTCTAACGCAACCCTCCCCATTTATCCGGGCTTGGGACCGGCACTGAGAGCGGCTGGGGTTGGTTCCCTGACGGGGATCGAACCCGGGCCGCAGCGGTGAGAGCGCCGCATCCTAACCACTAGACCACCAGAGGACCCCTTGATAATCATACTACGTTACTCCTACTACAACTACAACGACTGTCTGCATTTTTATTTTTAATGATCTTATTTAAATACTCAAAAATCTCGGGAATGTGTATTATAAAAAGTTAAATAAATGGTATTATAAAATAAGAAATAGTGGGAATGAAGATTTCTTCTGGCGCAATGTAGAACGCCACATATTTATGTTTAAGACTTAATATTTGCACTGTACACATCTTTTTTTCTGTAGGTTTAACAGAGTTACACTCTGAGTCTGCCTGCCTTTGATAAAGTATGCATCCAGAATCTAATTAGGACATGAGAACAACCCGTTTAAGATTTCCTTATTTAATCATTTTGCAGCATTTTGTTAGGTCTGTGCCAATTGTTTGTACTGTAAATAATAAATGCCACTTTTTCCTGCGAGTGTATTCAGTAATATTAAATTGTACTTAAACTTTATAAAGCAAGTAGCGTCATGTAGTGCTGTGCTAAATAAATAAGATTGCAACATGCAGAGGAAGTAGGGTATAACCTTATGATTATGATTACTTCAGAATGGATTGCAGTCTATATTTAGAAGAGTAAGCTGACCTCACAGAAGTGAATGCCTCTCACGCTGTTCCCCAGTTTGTCCAAAGGTGGTGACCAGCACATGATGCCCATTACATTAGGGACCACTAACAGCACAGCCCCTGACACCCCTGACTTAGCAGGCAATCCAACCTAACACACAAAATCACAACACTCACACATTAATGTTATTGCACAGAATATGTAAAAGCCATCCAAATCTTTGTTTAGAAAGCACCCCACCTTTCTTAGATACAATGTATTCTGTAATTTCAATTTACTGTAATCAATAGAATTATATAAAAGAGGAAATTATCATAAAATATTGATCCAAATCCAGGACTTACATGAAATGCGAAGTGGCCGGAGTAGTCATACATGCCGCACGAGTGCATGAGGCTGAGCGTGTTCCTCACAGCCGCAGAACTCAGTACTCGTTCGCCTGTGATAGGACAGATTCCTCCGTTTGCTAAAGTGGCCGCCATCACACTGCCTGACTCACATGTCACCTCAATAGAGCAGAGCTGTGTGGGAAACGAACACTGTTTTCAAATTTTTCATTATTAATGTGTTTGTTAAGCAACACAACATTTTAATAACCACTTCTGACAATTTTTATCTCCTCAGATTAAGAGTCTGGGTGTCGTCCTCTATAGTACATTGTCCTTGGGAAAGCATGTAAACAATATTACTCGTTCTGCGTAGTTCCATCTACAGAACATCAGCTGTCTTTGTCTGTTTCACAGCTATTCTTATTGTAACTCTTCTGTTTGGGTTACCTCATAAATTCCTTCATAAACTTCAATTGGCCTGTAGAATTACTAGAACCTCCTCCATCGAGCATATCTCCTCTGTTCCTTTATTATCTACACTATCTACAAATATCAAACAGAGTACAAGATTCTGCTTCTCACCTTTAAAGCTCTTTATATTCTTGCACCCTCATATCTCTCTGACTTGCTTCATACTTACATCCCAAAGCGCACTCCCAGATCTTTCTCATCATTCTGTTCCTTAAGTCACTATGAGGTTTAGGGGATTTAGCTGGGCTGCTCCTCACCCTTGGAATTCTCTTCCACAATCTATACATAGAATTGACTGTCTGACCACTTAAATACCTCATGGCTTAATACTCCTTGTTTCAGATTAGCTTTCTGATCAATTTTAACAGTTAAACAGTTGTTTGTTGTTTGTCTTGATTTTAAGATTATCACTCAACTGTACGATGTGCTTGAGTGTTTTAAACGGCATCTTAAATGTAATATTTTAATCTACTTTTCCAATCGCCTTGGATGATTTCACAATTACAAATAAATAAAATTTTCTGCTATGCTCACCTGGAAGTAGAAGTCTAGAGCATCGATCATATCTGCCCCAGGCGGAAAACACTGTATACAAACACAAACAGGTAACCAATAATTGTTTTGCCAAGTAGTTTAAACTAAAGTTTTGAAATGCAATCACAAAACAAACCTTTTTTTCTTTCAGGTAGTAGCCTATTGCAAAATTTCGGTCTCCTGTCTCCTTTTCGGACTGAAACCTATAAACAGAAATTGCTTTATAAAAAATCAATTTCAAGAACAAAAGCCAGTTAAAGACAACAATAAAAATATTGTGAACTCACGTGGCATTACTGAAGCCTACATATTCTTTGCCTGTCATTTTCTTTACAAAGTCCATCACCTGGAGAAAAAAATTATTTGTCAGAAAACATTGTTGACATTTTTTTTAATGGACAAAAGGCAAAAAGGGGAAAGAAACCGAATTCAGTTCCATTTTTCTATATTCTGTTACCTAAAATACTATCATAGTAAATTGCATGAACTCAGTTGATATGATAAACATACTGATATGTAATTATGCAAATGATACATAAAATGTACTACTACTTTTGTGTTTTTGAGAATTTGATCACAACACAAAACTTTTAATAAACAAATCATATGTTTTTAAACAGAAGTATCTATTTATTGTTATTATTAAATAGAAAAATTTCAAAGCTCTATTTTAGTCACAATTTATTGTTGACTTACTTACATAGTCAAATTTCTCAGCTTTGTTGGCCCCAGACTGAAAAAAAATAAATAAATAAAAAATAAAAACCACAAAAAAATGTATATATATATATATATATATATATATATATATATATATATATATATATATATATATATATATATATATATATATATATATACAGTACAGACCAAAAGTTTGGACACACCTTCTCATTCAAAGAGTTTTCTTTATTTTCATGACTATGAAAATTGTAGATTCACACTGAAGGCATCAAAACTATGAATTAACACATGTGGAATTATATACATAACAAAAAAGTGTGAAACAACTGAAAATATGTCATATTGTAGGTTCTTCAAAGTAGCCACCTTTTGCTTAGATTACTGCTTTGCACACTCTTGGCATTCTCTTGATGCCTACTTTGAAGAACCTACAATATGACATATTTTCAGTTCACTTTTTGTTATGTATATAATTCCACATGTGTTAATTCATAGTTTTGATGCCTTCAGTGTGACTTTACAATTTTCATAGTCATGTAAATAAAAAAAACTCTTTGAATGAGCAGGTGTGTCCAAACTTTTGGTCTGTACTGTATATATAATATATATAAACTTTTGGTCTGTACTGTATATATATATATATATATATATATATATATATATATATATATATATATATATATATATATATATATATATACACACACACACACACACACACACACACACACACACACAAAAGTACACCCCTCAGATTTAAGCAGCCATTTTAGTATATGTTCTCAAGGGACAATACCATAGAAATGAAACTTGGATATATTTTAGGGTAGACCCTTTGAAAACTGTGCTAAACGGCAGTATTCCCACATGAAAACAATCCCAAACACAGCGCCAGGATGACAATTGCCTTTGCTGAGCAAGCTGAAGGTGATGGAGTGGCCAAGTATGTCTCCAGACCTGAACCCTATTGAGCACCTGTGGAGCATCCTCAAGCGGAAGGTGGAGAAGCGCCATGTGTCTAACATCCAGCAGCTCCGTGATGTTATTATGGAGGAGTGAAAGAGGATCTCAGCAACAACTTGTGCAGCTCTGGTGAATTCCATGCCCAGGAGGATTAGAGCAGTTCTAGACAACAACAAAATATTGACACTTTGGACACAGTTTAATGTTTACTTAGGGTGTACTCACTTTTGTTGCCAGTTATTTTGACAATAATGGATGTGTATTGATAAATTTTTTTCTAGGACAGTAAATCTGTACTGCTATACAAGCTGCATATTGACTACTCTAAAATATATATCAGAGTTTCATTTCTATATTATTGTCCCTTGAGAAGATCTACTAAAATAATTGCTGAAATGTGAGGGTGCCCTTATACTTCACACAAGAAGGTTTGGGTTACCAGTCAATGCAGTGTCAATTTCGACTGTGGGACCAGTGACTGAACAGTTTGACGTAAACTGGCTACAGTCAAAGCATGATGATATGTGTTTACCTTAATAAGAGAGCTAATGACAATTGCTCCTGCATTCACCATTGGATTGTGAGGTTTATCTGAAAATCAAAAACATGTTAATACTAACATGTTATATTAATACCACTAATTCCAATAGAAAATAGAAAATTGTATATAAAACCTTTTCTGTAAAAAAATGCCTCGTAAACCCTTATCTGACCCTTAACCTCAAACTGTACCCATGAAGTGATTTTCTTTTGTATATGAGAGAGGGTTTAGGGTAAAAGATAGCAATTAAATAAGCAATGGAGAATTAATAAACATTATAAAAAGCTGTTTTCAATTTGTTCAAATGGGTATGTAATTGTGTACGTATGTTCTTTCGAAATGCTTGTTGATGTGTAACAGGAGCAAACACTGCTACTCTCAAGGCCACTATGAGGGACAGCTTCAGAGTGTTCAGTAACTCCACAAATACTCACAAACAATTTGCTCCAAATCAGCAATAGCTTTCTTAAAAAAAATTCCTGAATAAATTCTTGCCAGCTACTTCTAAAGACGAATTATACTTCTTTAGTATGCAATGAAGCCTATTAGCAGAACAGTGCTAGTGCAAGACATTTTAAAAGTCCATCTACAGACTCACTGAAATAGTTCACCACTGGCTTATATTACTAGTAATAATAGCAATTATTGTGGAAATTTTTTTCACTATTAAAACAGAAGTAGCTTTGATCTCATGCCCACCTTCGTCATCAAGGGAGAGCATGTTGAACTTTAGCCCACTGGGCTCTTTCCCTACAAAATGGTGCACATGTTCAGTTCCATGCTCGTTTAAAGCAATGGCATATTCCAGCGGCTTAACACATGACTGAAGGCAAAATGGCATCTTGGTGTCTCCTTTTGAGTGCCTTTTAAAACGATATTAAGAATTTAACAATTAATAACAACATTTCTCAGGTATATATATTACAGGTATATCATTTTTATTATTATTATTATGATTATTATATAATTATATTATATATTATTTATTTATTTACCTCTGACCATCTACTGTACACAGTGAAATGCCCCAAAGGCTGGGACTGAACTTGGCAAGGTGTGGAATGTAGTCTGCTACCTGACACACAAAAAAATTCAATTTCAATTCCAATAAATCCTACAGAAATGCAGGAATTAATAAAGAATATAAATACTTACTTGACCTTCATGCTGCTGTTTTGCTCTGTTATAGATCTGATTGATGACACCAACAAATTCTTCAAACTCTGGAATGATAAATTTCTTTCTGAAAGCTTGGGAGAGCAGAACGATGTTCCCACCTACACATCTAACAGAAAGGCAAATGACTGTGATATAAATTGAGTTATCTCATCATTCTTACTGTATATTTAAGGCAACTATCATAGATCAAATTATAAGAAAATACATTCAATTGTTAGATTAGATGGAAAAGTTTCTTGGATAGACTTGGATAGACAGCAGTCCAGAACTCAGACATCAGGTTGGATGGGGATTGTCTATGCCATTTTTAGATCTCTCCAGAGATGTTTAATCGGGTTCAAGTCTAGCCACTCCTTTTATAAGGTGAATCGTCGCAACAATCTGAGGTCCAGATCGATCTGGAGCAGATTTTTATCACGGATGTCTCTGTACATTGCTGCATTTATCTTTCCCACAATTCTGATTAGTCTCCCTGTTCCTGCCACTGAAAAACATCCCCACAGCATAATGCTGCCACCACCATGCTTTACTGTAGGGATGGTATTAGCCAGGTGATGAGCGGTGCCTGCTTTCCTCCAGACTCTTGGCATTCAGGCCAAAGAGATTAATCTTTGTTTCTTGTAGTCTTAGAGTTCTTCAGGTGCCTTTATGGTAAACTCCAGGAGGGCTGTCATGTGCCTTTTACTGAGGAGTGGCTCCTGTCTGGCCACTCCAAAATACAAGCCTCATTGGTGGAGTGCTGCAGAGATGGTTGTTCTTCTGGACGGTTCTCTTCTCTCCACAGAGAAACACTGGAGCTCTTTTAGAGTGACTATCGGGTTCTTGGTCACCTCCTTGACTAAGACCCTTCCCCCCGATCGCTCAGGCCAGGTGGCTCTGATATGCACTGTTAACTGCGGGACCTTCTGTAGACAGGTGTGGTCCTTTCCAAATCATGTCCAATCAACTGAATTTACCACAGGTGAACTCCAATCAAGTTGTAGAAACATCTCAAGGATGATCAGGGGGAAACAGGATGCACCTGAGCTCAATTTGAGTGTCATGGCAAAGGCTGTAAATGATTTTTTTTATTTATTTTCTTGATGTTTTGTATTTGTTATAAATTTGCAAAGATTTCAAACAAACTTCTTTCACATTGACATGATGGGGTATTAATAATTGAATGGAAATAATGACATGTAACATAACAAAATGTGGAAAAAGTAAATCGCTGTGAATATTTCCCGGATACATTGTACATCGAGGGTCTTTAGATGCAGTAAAATTACATTTTCTCTCCAAATGAATTAGGAGACCAACACCTGTTCCAGCATGACAAAGCACCTGTGCACAAGTCAGCTTCATGAAGATATGGTTTCCATGGGATGGAGTGGAAGATCTTGGGTGGCCTGCGATAGAGCTCTAATCTACTGAAAACCGTTGAGATACCTACATCATTACTTTACTAACACAACATAAAAAAAAATTATTTTGAAATACAAAAATTACTGATTCACTTGTTCAATAATCCAAAAGTAAAGATTTAACTGCAGTTATTCAGAATAGCATGTAATGGCCGAAATGGTGACGTTTAATTCATTTCTTAAACGTTGAATCATAGTTTGTTTTGAAGATTTTATGCCGCAGCCTCTCAAACTGTTTTGCAGATAATGTCCCAAAGAAAACAATAATGAAGCAAAATCCAATAGTTAATTTTAAAGCCATTTGGTCACCCTTGTGCATCATACATCATATGATCTACCTACTTGTAATTTGGATTGGTCTGCATTTATGTATATAAGGTGGAATAATGGATTTACAATATAATAATAAAGCTTTATATAGTGCTTGTGGTGTGGTTCTACATTTTTTCTCGAATGTTCACAAATATTGTTAGCAGTAACACACACCTTTGAAAGAGTTTGTGGTCCATCATGACATCACCCTTGGATTCTTGAACAGCTTGCCGCAGTTTGTCCATACAGTCCCTCAGACGAGGGTCAGAGGTCAGCAGACCTGTGCTTTTAACAGCCTGAATCAGAGGAAAAACAGGGTTTGCACAACTACACTGCCACAACACTTAGCCCAATTTATCGACTGCATTCTACTGTGATTAAATATTGATTTAATAATTACAGTAAGATATAGTGTTTTAAAACTAGCAGTACACCAGTGGCATTTCACACCTAAGCATTCAGTGGTGTCCTACCTGAATCAACCCTCCTCTTAATATCATCATTATGCTGCCACCACCATAGAAACCAGCAAAGTAATACATAATCGCAGTTTAACAGATCGTTTGTGGTTTCCCAAAAATACAGCACAATCTATCTTTTTAATACTTTCCTATTTTTCTTCACCTTTACGGTGTGGAGCTCCGCTTCTCTTTGCACTCGTTCAAATGCACTGATCATTAATCTGATTCGAAACTCTAAACATAAACATAAACTACTGCAAGCAGCGCAATAGAGAGAAATGCAATGAAATGAAGAAACTTGACTATTAGGATTAATTCAATACATATTCATGGTATCAATGATTTTATATGTTTATGTATTAAAAAATATTTTAAAACTTAAGTAATTCCTAACAGCCCACCATGCAATATACTTATGTATGTGACAATCTACTTCATCAACCACAGAAAATTGACCTAGCATAGGACCAGCAGTGACTGTTATATTTCATAAAAGATTTACACCTAAATGATAAGCGGTTGTGATAATATTTGCAGTTCAAGTATAGGTATTTAAAGAGCATCCAATAAGATATTAGATAAGTGCATAATGAAATACTAAGCAAGTTAATGCACTGGATTTATTGTTTAAAAGTCACTTCACCCTGCAAATTTTGCAGTCATGATACCGAGAATTTACTTTTTAGATCAGTGATGGCATCTCACCATCTTCTGAAATGCAAACTTTGTCTTTTATAGCTGACAGAGTGTAGTTAATTATTGACTCACACTGATGAAATGAGAAATGGGAATCCTTTCCTGCCCATTAGTTATGGTTTGGAACAGCAAATCCTCCAGTCCTGAGAAGAGACTTTTACCTGCCCTACCTCTGAGTAAACATAAAAAAAAAATAAAAAAAACATTCATTGGCAAGTGATGTCTGGTGTTTTGGTATCTGAAATTTGCACCTGTAGTTTTGGAAATGATCTACAGGTCTAATGTAGCGCTGAGTGTAATTTTATAACATAAATCATGAGTATGGTGTCAGTTTGACAAATCCAGTCAATAAAAATAGGTAGTAAAATTTCTAAAATTAATCTGATTACATTTTTTGGAATATCTACATATATTGGGCCATAGAATATTTCACTCAGTTAGATTAATAATTAGATTCTGGCTGTCCATGATAAGTAAACCATTATCGTCCTCATCATCATTAAAACACAAAAGTGCACATACTCAGTTTGTACACATGACAGCGGAAAACGTTGTTGAATTGATTCAAAGACCTAATATAAATGAGTTACTAGAACGGGAAGACAAGACTAAATCAAACATTTTTATAGACATCGGTGTAAACAGAATTTGGTTATGATGAGAGACAATGATGAAGCTCATGTTGTGCTCTGAGGGACTTTTACCTTAGATGATGGGAATGATGCTAATAATCAAATCATAACCCATATAATATCTATGGATATAATATAGATATGTGTCAGTAGTATCAACAGGTTTGATGTAACTATATTTATTATTCGGGTGATTTACAGTGGGGTTGAAATGGAATATTTTCACTTTGGAGGTTGATTTGAAATTGTATATCTTTAGGTCTGGTTGAAAAATATACAAAAGTGAAAAGTGTTTCAGTGGCGTGAACTTAAAGTCGAATTTTTGGAACTATATACAGATGCAAATGTCAGAAAATGACCCTGTGAGGGTTTTTTTCTATATTGTTAATATAACAGACCTTCAGACATATTTCTATCAAGGTTAATAGAGGTTGATATAAAACTGTAAATACTAATAGAACTTTGTAACAGGTAGGAATTTGATATACATTTTTTTGTGCAAACTGGTATTGAACCTACCCCTCTGGTAAGGTGTGATCAGTGTTTTCAGTAGTTGCTCTGCTGAGATAAAGCTGAGAGTCGTTAGTGAAACAGCGCCTCTGTCGCCAAACTCGGCGCGCGCTGCCGCAGCACAAACTCGCAACACGGTTTTGCGCAAAAGATTTCACCGTTCCGACGTTAATCCGCCCGAAAGTCCTCCAACAATTCATCATCGTCATCATCCACTTCCACCCGAGCGAAGATTAAACACACAGTCTGTGTACGACCTCTATACTTTGCGAAAGGGGCTCGCTCTGAAAACACATGCGCGCGTGCGACACTCGACAGCAACTGCGTTCTGACAGATCAGATCCATCAGAGTGTCCCCTGAGCACGCGCTTCAGTGGAAGAGTTTACGCACGAGAAGTGTCTGATCTTGCGCAATGCACTGAACATGGTCGATTCATATTAAAATGCATAATGAATAAATTGTAAATTCTATAAATGTAAATTAATAAAAAATTCAGGATATTGAATAATTTATTGAAAATTCGAATTCTTTCTGTCTGTTTGTGGAGAAAAAATAAAATAAAAATAAATAAATATATATATATATATATATATATATATATATATATATATATATATATATATATATATATATATATATATATATATATATACAGTACAGACCAAAAGTTTGGACACACCTTCTCATTCAAAGAGTTTTCTTTATTTTCATGACTATGAAAATTGTAGATTCACACTGAAGGCATCAAAACTATGAATTAACACATGTGGAATTATATATGGAATTATATACATAACAAAAAAGTGTGAAACAACTGAAAAATGTCATATTCTAGGTTCTTCAAAGAAGCCACCTTTTGCTTTGATTACTGCTTTGCACACTCTTGGCATTCTCTTGATGAGCTTCAAGAGGTAGTCACCTGAAATGGTCTTCCAACTGTCTTGAAGGAGTTCCCCGAGAGATGCTTGGCACTTGTTGGCCCTTTTGCCTTCACTCTGCGGTCCAGCTCACCCCTAAACCATCTCGATTGGGTTCAGGTCCGGTGACTGTGGAGGCCAGGTCATCTGGCGCAGCACCCCATCACTCTCCTTCTTGGTCAAATAGCCCTTGATGCCTTCAGTGTGGCTCTACAATTTACATAGTCATGAAAATAAAGAAAACTCTTTGAATGAGAAGGTGTGTCCAAACTTTTGGTCTGTACTGTATATATATATATATATATATATATATATATATATATATATATATATATATATATATATATATATATATATATATATATATATACATATATATATATATATATACAGTATAAAGTATTATACTGTATACGAACCCAGAATAAAGTATTTCTGTGCTTGATCTGCATGATAATATTCATCATATGAAACATATTTAGTGGTGGTAGTGGTTTTTAATCCGTCAACCTTTCTTTTATTTAGCTAATAAAATACATTTTGCCTATAATATATAACTTTCTTTCGGCTTCTCCCATTAGGGGTCGCCACAGCGGACCATCCGCATGTTTGATTTGGCACAAGTTTTTACGCTGGATGCCCTTTCTAACGCAACCCTCCCAATTTCATCCTGGCTTAGGACCAGCACTAAGGCTTGTGCAACCCTAATAGCTGGGGTTGGTTCCTTGACCGGGGATCGGACCCGGGCCGCAGCGGTGAGAGCGCCGCATCCTAAACACTAGACCACCAGGGAACCTTTGCCTATAATATATAAAACATGAAAAACACTACTGAGCCACAATTGACCCAGTGCCACCCAGTTACAACTAAGAAAAGTAACCTAACTGTTCTTGATCCAATAATGAATAAACACTAGGGTCCACAAACAAACAGAAAGTATTAGAATTTTGTTAATAATTTGCTGCCTCACAGCTCCAGGCCCAAACCCAGAATAAAGTTACAGTATTTCTGTGCTTGCTCTGTATGATGATATTGATCATATCATGAAGTACTTTTAATCATGTGAAACCGGGACCATTGTGATGCAGGAGTTGTTTTTACTCCTTTCATTTTTTATTTTTTTAAACTAAAGGTTGTGTCTATAATTTTGCCCCTGTTTGCAAATACTTTGCTGCCTCACAGCTCCGGATTCCCAGATTCAAACCCAGGAAAAGTTACAGTATTTCTGTGCTTTCTCTGCATGAGGATTTCTTTCAACTTCTTTAAAACGTTGACATTCATTTACATATTTATTTGGCAGATGCTGTTATCCAGAGAGATTTACAATTAAGAAAGAAAAAGAAAAGGGAAGAAAGGTGCTTTTCACTTGTCACATACAGTACAGACCAAATGTTTGGACACACCTTCTTATTCAAAGAGTTTTCTTTATTTTCATGACTATGAAAATTGTAAATTCACACTGAAGGCATCAAAACTATGAATTAACACATGTGGAATTATATATGGAATTATATACATAACAAAAAAGTGTGAAACAACTGAAAAATGTCATATTCTAGGTTCTTCAAAGAAGCCACCTTTTGCTTTGATTACTGCTTTGCACACTCTTGGCATTCTCTTGATGAGCTTCAAGAGGTAGTCACCTGAAATGATCTTCCAATGGTCTTGAAGGAGTTCCCCGAGAGATGCTTGGCACTTGTTGGCCCTTTTGCCTTCACTCTGCGGTCCAGCTCACCCCTAAACCATCTCGATTGGGTTCAGGTCCGGTGACTGTGGAGGCCAGGTCATCTGGCGCAGCACCCCATCACTCTCCTTCTTGGTCAAATAGCCCTTGATGCCTTCAGTGTGACTCTACAATTTACATAGTCATGAAAATAAAGAAAACTCTTTGAATGAGAAGGTGTGTCCAAACTTTTGGGCTGCAATCGAGCAGTCACCAATCGAGATGGTTTAGGGGTGAGCTGGACCGCAGAGTAAAGGCAAAAGGGCCAACAAGTGCCAAGCATCTCTCGGGGAACTCCTTCAAGACTGTTGGAAGACCATTTCAGGTGACTACCTCTTGAAGCTCATCAAGAGAATGCCAAGAGTGTGCAAAGCAGTAATCAAAGCAAAAGGTGGCTACTTTGAAGAACCTAGAATATGACATTTTTCAGTTGTTTCACACTTTTTTGTTATGTATATAATTCCATATATAATTCCACATGTGGTAATTCATAGTTTTGATGCCTTCAGTGTGAATCTACAATTTTCATAGTCATGAAAATAAAGAAAACTCTTTGAATGAGAAGGTGTGTCCAAACTTTTGGTCTGTACTGTATATATATATATATATATATATGAGTAATTAGATTAGACTAAAATTAATCAAATAATAAATTAATCAACATAAAAACATAAACCAAAGACTATGTATCAGGGTTATTAAAAGGTCATTTATTGTTTGTGTTTAAGTAATAAATGCAAAATAAATTTGACAAGAAGATTGCATATTGCACATCAGGATAAATAATTTGGAATGAAAATGACAGTTTGGAACACTGTTGTAGTTTCACATTTTTATTTGATTATTTCTTTTGGTTTAACTCTCCGTTTCATTTGATTTTATTTATTTACACATATACATTGGTGTGAATTCTACGGTGGCCGAGAAGTGCAAAACACATTAACAAATCCGAAAACAAATTAACAAATTCAAAAACACATTAACAAATCCAAAAAACACAACGACAAGTCAGACAAACCGGAAAAGGTAGATATAGTTTGCGAATGGAAACTTACAGATCATTGGACAAGACACCTGTCACTCACCTGTATATCTTGACTATATATCTTGTCCAATGATCTGTAAGTTTCCATTCACAAACTATATCTACCTTTTCCGGTTTGTCTGGCTTGTCGTTGTGGTTTTTTTTGGATTTGTTAATTTGTTTTTGGATTTGTTAATTTGTTTTCGGATTTGTTGATTTTTTGCTTTTGGATTTGTTAATGTGTTTTTGGATTTGTTGTTTTGTTTTTGAATTTGTTAATTTGTTTTGGGATTTGTTAATGTGTTTTGCACTTCTCGGCCACCGTAGAATTCACTTCATTAACATTAACACAACTTTTGATTTATTTACATCTGTAGTTTTTTTTAATACTTGTATTAGACTTTGATAATAGTACTCCTGTTTCAGCAGCAAATACATTCATAAATATAAAAAAGCACAAGGTGGTTTTAAACTGAATATTTGGTCAAATGTTTTTTATTTATTCGCAGTTATGCAATTTTGAAGCGATCTTGATGTCTTGTAGCACAGAAGAGAGAATATGCAAACGAGGCAAAATATACACAGGCAACATCAGTGCATTACTTAGATACAGTTTAAATACAACAAAATCATACTGTTTGTGTAAACTACTTTAATCTCCTGTCTAAATTAGCTAGGGAACACTGAATATGGTCATTTTCAGTTTAGTTTGGGATCTATAAAACACTTTCGGCAGGCTTTGGCAACACCAGTCTTAGTGCAATGTCAACAACACAAGCTGGCATGTAGGACAGAGGGATCCAGAGGAGTTTGGCATCCCAGCCAGCACTATATCGGGTTCTTGGGTGAGCAGCAGAGAGAGCATGCTCCATGCAGTTAGTGACTTTACTCAAATCACCATCACAGATAGCATTCATTATCAACCTTTGTACATTGATATCTGTATTAAGAAAAAAGGAAAGAAAGCACTGTAAAGAATTTGGTCATTTGGACGCTGCTGATAATGCATACAGTGTTGCAAGGTCAGTTAGCAAATTTCCCAGCCCACCTATATCCCAAAAACACACAACAAGATCCCAAATTAGTCTAAGTTTATGGCTTGGAAAACATATATATATATATATATAGCTTGCTTATAAAATAGAGAATTCTAATTAAATGAATGAAATTAGAATGAAACCCTTCTGCCTAGAATCTCTATACCTTTGTTTTCAATTAAATGACTGATTTGCAAATTAACAAACAACCCAATGTCTGCCAACTCTTTACCATAAATATACAGTAGATATAAAGTAAAATCTAAATGAGTTCAGATAAATAGGTTCAGTTTAGTTTGTTATATTCTTAAAAACTATTAAATAGCAAACTTTTCTGGACATTTGTTTTGTGTTAACAATTTTGAAATGAAACTAAGGTTAGTTTGGCATCCAGAAGTTACGAATTTAATCATATTTTTTAACGACATAGTTACTTTAAATATAATATTAGGTATACTTACACTCATTGAGATATTTTTCTCCATAGCTTTCCTTCACTTCAGGTGTTAGTTGGTTCCACAGGCGATGAAGTTCCCCTTCAAGTGGTCCCAGGCTTGTCACCTGGGTCTTAAAGAAACCAGGTTCTATTATACACACTTTGATTCCAAAATGTTGAATGTCCCTCCTGAAAATAAAGATTTGAAGTGTTTGTTTTCATGATTGTATCGTAAGTTTCAGCATTGATATAGTCAATATATAGTCAAGCATTTATTTGACAAGTATATATTTTTTTTCTTTTTTTTTACTTTGCCTGGGCCATTTAGAGGAAAGCAGGAGTCAGAGGACATGCGTGAGAAAATCCAGCCATGGCTAGACAGGCAGTCACTACAGACATACTGCTATTAACTGCTAAAGGATTTGAACTCAGGATCTGCTTGTGGGGGATACAGAGGCTTAAAGAAATATGCTGTTTTTTTCAAGATTATCATTTTACTGCATCTGTAGCATATGTGTAATAATTGAATTTTTTTTAATTTTCCAACACTGGAGCAGAACAGCAAAACAGCCAAAATCTGTCGGGTTTCATGCACAAACAATTGGGTGAAGAGTTTATGAATAGGTTTAAAAATATACAGTGAGGAAAATAAGTATTTGAACACTCTGCTATTTTGCAAGTTCTCCCACTTAGAAATCATGGAGGGGTCTGAAATTGTCATCGTAGGTGCATGTCCACTGTGAGAGACATAATCTAAAAAAAAAATCCAGAAATCACAATGTATGATTTTTTTTACTATTTATTTGTATGATACAGCTGCAAATAAGTATTTGAACACCTGAGAAAGTCATTGTTAATATTTGTTTGTTTGCAATTACAGAGGTCAAACGTTTCCTGTAGTTTTTCACCAGGTTTGCACACACTGCAGGAGGGATTTTGGCCCACTCCTCCACACAGATCTTCTCTAGATCAGTCAGGTTTCTGGCCTGTCACTGAGAAACACGGAGTTTGAGCTCCCTCCAAAGATTCTCTATTGGGTTTAGGTCTGGAGACTGGCTAGGCCACACCAGAACCTTGATATGCTTCTTACAGAGCCACTCCTTGGTTATCCTGGCTGTGTGCTTCGGGTCATTGTCATGTTGGAAGACCCAGCCTCGACCCATCTTCAATGCTTTAACTGAGGGAAGGAGGTTGTTCCCCAAAATCTCGCAATACATGGCCCTGGTCATCCTCTCCTTAATACAGTGCAGTCGCCCTGTCCCATGTGCAGAAAAACACCCCCAAAGCATGATGCTACCACCCTCATGCTTCACAGTAGGGATGGTGTTCTTGGAAAGGTACTCATCAGTCTTCTTCCTTCAAACACGTTTAGTGGAATTATGACCCAAAAGTTCTATTTTGGTCTCATCTGACCACATGACTTTCTCCCATGACTTCTCTGGATCATCCAAATGGTCATTGGCAAACTTAAGACGTGCCTGGACATGTGCTGGTTTTAACAGGGGAACCTTCCGTGCCATGCATGATTTCAAACCATGACATCTTAGTGTATTACCAACAGTAACCTTGAAACGGTGGTCCCAGCTCTTTTCAGGTCATTGACCAGCTCCTCCCGTGTAGTTCTGGGCTGATTTCTCACTTTCCTTAGAATCATTGAGACCCCACGAGGTGAGATCTTGCATGGAGCCCCAGTCCGAGGGAGATTGACAGTCATGTTTAGCTTCTTCCATTTTCTAATGATTGCTCCAACAGTGGACCTTTTTTCACCAAGCTGCTTGGCAATTTCCCCGTAGCCCTTTCCAGCCTTGTGGAGGTGTACAATTTTGTCTCTAGTGTCTTTGGACAGCTCTTTGGTCTTGGCCATATTAGTAGTTGGATTCATACTGATTGTATGGGGTGGACAGGTGTCTTTATGCAGCTAACGACCTCAAACAGGTGCATCTAATTTAGGATAATAAATGTAGTGGAGGTGGACATTTTAAAGGCAGACTAACAGGTCTTTGAGGGTCAGAATTCTAGCTGATAGACAGGTGTTCAAATACTTATTTGCAGCTGTATCATACAAATAAATTGTTAAAAAATCATACATTCTGATTTCTGGATTTTTTTTTTTAGATTATGTCTCTCACAGTGGACATGCACCTACGATGACAATTTCAGACCCCTCCATGATTTCTAAGTGGGAGAACTTGCAAAATAGCAGGGTGTTCAAATACTTATTTTCCTCACTGTATATGTTTATTGTGATTTCAAATACTATACTTAAAACAGAATAAATAACACACACACACACACACACACACACACACACACACACACACACACACACACACACACACACACACACACACACACACACAGAGTAAACTGCAGATCTGATAAATATAAATTTAGATATTTAGAAAGTTGAAAAATGCTGGAGTATTCCATTAAGTGCAGCACAATTTAAAACCAATGCATACACTCCCATACAGATCCTTTTTATTTGTTGAAATATATTCATTGTAAAAGTACTTTCTCTATTTATAAAATAAAGAATAGCTGATTTTTATGCTTTATACTTACCGATTGTCTAATTTAAATGACTGTATACTGCATCTTAGATTTATGACCACTTTGATTTAACTTGGAAATACCTGAGGCAATCAGAAAAGGATTCCACCGCAAACTTGGAAATGCAGTATCCGCCTCCGTTCACTGCCACTCTGCCCAGCACTGAAGCCACATTCACAATTCGGCCATTGGCTCTTTTTATTAGTGGCAAAAAATGAATGGTCGTCTCAATCACACCAGTCATGTTGACTCTTAGAGTGCTGTTATAATCCTTAATCTGCATCCACTCAGAAGGTCCCATGGGCAATGAACGTCCTGCATTGTTCACAATCCCCCACAATCCTGCCATTGGAACACAATTTCCACTTATAAAGAAAAGAATGGAGAAAAGCTAAACTGCAAAATTCATTTAAATTCATTCAACCATTCAAGAAAATGTTGGTATATGTAACATCAGTAAAAATGGTTGCCACCACCAAAAGTGCAAACTTTAACTCCCATGAACCTCAGCCATGTCATAAACTACAAACCACATCATGCTCTATTAAATGACACACCCCTTACAATTTGCTAAATTTTTTCAGATCATTGTGAAATCTGCCCCCTGTAGTTGTTTGCATTGTGACTTCTCTTTTTTTATTTCTGACTTTGCTGGCCTAGTTATTGATTTATTGCCTTAACCTTGTCCAGTCTGGCAGTTTGCTCTTTCGGATTTGTATTAGAGCTACCAGGCTTTCTAAAACTTTATCACAAATTCTGACCAAAACCTTCATAGATTTGCATGAAGCAACATTGTGATGTAACCAATTGATTTTTTTCAATAAATGTTAAGTCATTTTGACATTGTGTAAGAACTGGATGCTGTCTGAAAGAATATTTACCGCACAATATTGGAAGATATATTTACATAATTAAACAAATATTTACATTATTTATTAGCTTCATTAGCCTTGTAGCTGCATGATGAAAAAGTAATTCGATGAGATTAAGAGGAGTACATTTTTATTAACATTATAGATTTGGATTATTGAATTAGGAGGATGAAACCAGTGTAAAAAAAAGTGCCTTCTTTTCATCTTCTATGTGAAGGAAATGTCTAAGAATAAGATTGAAAAGATCAACATAAATTGTGTTGTGTATTGTGCTTGTCACTTGTACAGAACACAGACCTTTAAGTCTATGTAACATGGCCCTTTTTTCCCAGAGATACACACAAGTCCTCATGCACACCTTTGGAAATACATATATTTTTCAAGTGCAAACATAAGTGGATCTGTATTTGGATAGCATATTTCCGACAAAGTAAGGCCTGACTGCAAAAATCTGTGGAGTTAATATTTGTTCCGAATCGAACACACATAATGCAGCTAATAAAAGCCTTCAGGATCATGAGAATCATGTTTAATAGAACTAAATTCCCTCTATGTGACAGATGAAGAGACTAGATATTAATCTCTTTATTCCAAATTATAGTGGACTAAGTGTACAGTATATTACATGTTTGAGATAGTATGGAAAAGCCCCTTAATTTTAATAACTTAAAGAACATAAAACATAATAAAGATATGTCAGTAATCGTTGAGCAGACTTTTTGGGACTTTTGTAACAGTAGATGCAATGGAACAACAAGAAAAAACACACAGGATACTGGGGTTGATTTCTTTCTAGCACAGACATTAGCACTGATTGAGAAGGTGTATACTGTAGGAAAAAAACGGTTATATAATTAACTAAACAAGGTGGATTATTTTAAACAAACTCAATCTGGAAAAGTTGTTACCAATTCTGTAGTTTTTTTTTTTTTTACCATGAGCATTGGGGCAGAATGATTTCTGCCCTAATAGGCTTAGTGCTTGTTGCAGTTCCCGTTTTAAACACTAGGCGAAATTATATCTCTAAATACTATCCCTATAACATGTAAATGAAGATGACATATATTGGATTTGACTGGACTTTTCTAAAAAATAAAAATAAAAATAAAAAATTATTAAATTGGTCTATCAGAAAAGGTATGGTAAATTCTGAATAAAGACTTTAGAAAGATGAACATTTGTTAACCAGCTCAATCAATTGCTCCCATGGATGAGCCCCTTTTCACAATTACACCATCATCATTACTACATCAGTTACACTATATTAACTTCTAAAATAAACTTACAGCTTTCATGCCTTAATACTATACCATGCATTAGTAGAGCGTAATGGGTAAAACTCACAACAAATATCAAGAAGCCTTGTTTAAACCGATTTTGCATTGCAGTATATAAATACGATGAAGTACCAGTAACATTGTTTGTAACTGAAACACAAGCATGGAGTTGAATACTAACCTCTGTCTCCAACCTCCTTCTTCGTCCATTCCACAGCATTCTGAATGCTAGCACTGCTGGAAACATCAAGGATGCAAGTCTTCAGATAAGGTCCCGTCACTCTTCTCAGGTCATCTGCTCCTTTTTCAGTCAAGCAACCAGCCAACACATGGAAACCACGTTTGTCCAGTTGTTTACATAGCAGGTTTCCGAAACCTGAATCACAGCCAGTGACAAATACATACTTCTCCTTGATGTTGTCGATTTTCAAGCTATCACGGTACAGCCATATTAAAGCCCACAGCAGCACAAAGGCACAGACAGCATACCAGACCAGGTGAACCTCACTGCATGAAAATAAACAAATTCATACATATACAGTCATGCCAGATGTCAAAGGCAGTGTCTCAAGGACAAGGACAAACTTGTTATGAAATCTTAAAGTAGCTGTCTAACATTTTTCCAATCGAATCTTTTTTGTACTACATTTATACTATATACACAATTACTAGCAATACCTTTGACACTTTTACTTTTATTAAGAAGATTACAGAAAAACATTTTCTCAAAATACACGTCTATTTAGAATTCACAGATTCTAAAGGTTATTGTTGAATTTTATACATAAATCTACATCAGAACATATTTGGTAAGACATCATTTAATGTCTGTCTCATTGTAATACTCTTATTATTAAACTGTAATGGTTGTACTTTTTTTTGTATTATAATCACAAATAGAATATTGATCTGGGGAATAAATATTGGTTTAAAATGTAAATCCTAGAACATGTCTACAGGGGTTATAAAAGCATTTAATAATAATTACACAGACACGCTATGGAGTTGGGATTATATTTAATGATAAAAAAAGAAAACAATTACTGTAGCATTCTGCACTTTATACTGAGACTTGTTAATTATATATTCGTCACACATTCCTACCCGATATATTCGTATATTAACTCCATGTCCATGAGGGGTCCTGAATGATGCAGGTTTCAAACAACTGTAGAAAAATATATATCAACACGTGAACAAACAACAATCAAACCATGAAAAACACTTTCTAAAATGTGAAACGTGTGTTATTTACTTTTCAGTGTGTATACTACAAAAAAAAATATTGCTAATGTTGTTCTAAACTGTTGACCCAACAGTTTACTCAGATGACACGACAGCTTTCATAAGCTTGGGTCACCCAGTCAGCAACATCTTTAGCTTGTGCCACAGGGTCCTGGCCTTTGTAAGTTATTGGCATGGCATTATTGGCTTTGTCGTTTGCATAGTACTACTACACATCAGTGTTTAATTACTGAATTACTGAATTACTGAAGCTTATGACTTTACTTGGGTATGAATGCGAATACAGTAATACCCGTTTCGAATCTCGACCCCCCCGGTTTGTCACGGAATTGCATTTGCCACATAACTAATTTGTTTCGCTGATTTCCCGGTCTCTTGCGGATAGCACG
Source organism: Silurus aristotelis (assembly GCF_946808225.1). Lineage (NCBI taxonomy): Eukaryota > Metazoa > Chordata > Actinopteri > Siluriformes > Siluridae > Silurus > Silurus aristotelis. The sequence continues at coordinate 12,811,892 of NC_139601.1, read as the reverse complement.
ATAGACCACAAAACAATCAGATCGCACATTAGACATAATGTAAAAAAGGGAAATATATTATTTAAAAATTGTGCAAAGAATTAGCAAAAATGTGCAAAATGTGTTTTTACCTCAGAAAAGACTGGTAGTTTTCCAGTTGATTGTTCTGATTCTTCAGCCAAAGCAATTTGATCTTTTTACATATAAATTTTTTATTAGGAAAATAACTCAAATTTCTAGTCCTGAACAATTATCTAGTGCAGCAGGCATTTCTATTGTACTAATCATAAATAATTATATGCTGTCAATTTAGTTGAATATATTGTCAATGTGTGTGTGTGTGTGTGTGGGGGGGGGGGGTCATGTATATATATATATATATATATATATATATATATATATATATATATATATATATTATTATTTTTATTTTTTATTTTTTCCCTTTACAATGCAAACTTGGAAAGTGTTAGTTTAAATGTTTCAGGAAGAGGTAAGTCTTCAACCATTACTTGAAGATATTCAGAGACTCCTCTGTTCAGACATCTAGGGGAAGTTCATTTTACCACCTCTGTGCTATAAAAGAGAAGAGCCTTGAAGTATACTAACCTCTTACCCTAAAAAAAGGTGGTACCAGTCGAGCAGTGCTGGAGGACCACAGACAGATATAGTCTTGACTGTAAGGAAGCTCAAAGGGAGGCTCAGACAAGGCCTCCAATACGATGGCCAAGTCCCACAAATGCACTCTAGATCGTATCGGAAACCTCAGCCTCCAGGTACCACAGAGGAAACGTTTCACCAATGGGTTCTTACCCAGAGGCTGCCCCATGAGGGGGGCATGATAAGCTGCAATGGCGGACACACTGAAACCGTTCTTGATGAAATTCCAGTAGGGAAAAATTCTGGGCAGTTAACTGGATTCAAGTGGTGTTGTTCACACCAAACCGTGAACAGGTGTCATCTTGCAGCGTACGACCTTCTTGTGGAGGGAGCTCTAGATTGGAGAGTGGTTTTTACCACCTCAGTGGAGAGACCGGAGGCTAGGAGCTGTGTCCCCTCAGGGGCCACAGCCACAGCTTCCACAGCTCTGGGCAGGGGCCCATACTGTGCCCCCTGAACTCCCGGGAGCAATGCGATGGGGCAAGGCGTACAGGCGCAGCCTCAGCCATGCCATGGTACAGGCGTCCTGAACTAGAGGGGCTGGGGGTGTCATGAAGAACCAGAGGGGACAGGGCGATGCCTTTCGAGTTGCAAACAGGTCCACCTGTGCTCTGTAAAATCTCTTCCAAATTCCCACTCACGCGATGACCAGGAACTTTCAGCACAGGGATGTAAGACAGGAACCCGGGATCTCTCCACACATCTGAGGCACCTAGGGCTCGCCACGTGACCTTGATCTTACGAAGTGGATTGCCTAAACCGCCACTGGAGTGGTCTTATGTGCAGAAGGTGCTGAAAGGTGTGCTTCCGTACCTTGCGACCGAACGCTGACCCCGGCAGCAGAGGAGGGAGAAAGGGACAAGCCCGTCTCCAGAGCCTCTGCCAGGTTCATTTGCAAAACCCAGGCTCTGGAACGCCGTTTTGCCTTAACAAAAGTGGGGCTAGAACCACGAGAAGCGGGAGCACCCTCCTCAAAAAAGGCTCTCCAGGAGCGAAACGTTGCTCCCAAGCAAGCAACACACAGGCTGTGTGTATCCCCCGCTTGCGGGGGCAAGGAGGAACACACAGTCGGGAAAAGAGTGCTTAATCTTAGTCCCTGCTTTTATTTTCTTTCTTAGTTACCACTACATACACACATAGAACACTCCATGAACAAACAGAAGCTAGCGCCGGTTTTACTCCATGTGCTTTTTATAGCTTCCTGGTCATGATTTCGCCCCACCGGTGATGCTACGCTTTTCATTGGATTGATTACACACATGATGGACACCATTGACAACGCGGAAGCATTCCCAAAGCATTGTTGACGCAGCTCGAGACACTGAAGGGGAATCATATATTATAATTTTTAATTTGCTTAACTTTTGCCATTAAAAAATGTTAATTCATTAATATTTTAACACTTGACTGATTAAATGATATATAGTCATTAAGAATGTGGCACAAAAAAAAATAACATTGTGTTAATTTCACATTCATGCAAACTGTAGTTATTATTAAAAAAAAGCTATTCACTGGAGCAGATGCCTGAGGCACATTTTTTGGAATGCATGACAAATCCTGTTCTAAGGGTGTTATGAACCAAAAAGGCACTGGTATTACAAGTTTGAGAAATGTTGACTGTTTTTCATTGGTTTTTCAAGATTAAAAAAAACAAAATAAAAAATTTATGATTTAAATATATACATTCAAAGAACAACAAATAAAATTAAGAATTCAGTCTATGAAAAAAATTTATGTAAGCATGTGTGGATTTTTTTTTTTTTTTTTTTTTTTTAGAAATAGTGGACATATAAATGCAAATGTGGAATATATATATATATATATATATATATATATATATATATATATATATATATATATATATATACATAATTTCACATTAATTTTAAGTTAACGTCAGTTTAAAAATCTTCATTGTTTATTCGGTAAATACTTTTATGCAAAGCAGATTTCAAGTAATGTCAGTTTCTGTGTGATTACCAATTATAATTTGTTTTATTATTACTTATGCTACTATGCATACTATATTTGCTATCCTAACAAATAAAATTTGCATAAAAAAAGAAACAAATTGAAAAATCAATCTTTAGAATTTTCTAGAAAAATTGAACATTAAAATAAACACAGGACTTGACCACTGAAAGTGAAATTGATGAATAAGGAAAATGTTTACATTAATTGCATTTGGCAGACACCCTTATCCAATGCAAATTCCAAGAGCGAGTAAGGGGCTGACTCAAGGGTCCAGGGGATTTGAATTAACAATATTCTGATTGGAATTCCTTCCCGTGGGCTCACCACCTGCAGGAGGGACCGTAAGGGACGGTGCTGTGAGGATTGGGCAGCAGTCGAAGGCGGGGGCCTGCTTAGACTGCTGCCCCCGCGACCCGAATTACGGATAAGCGGAAGAAAATGAATGAATGAATGAATGAATGAATGATTGGAATTCGAACATCTTAAACACTGAACTACTACTGAACTGAAACCATCTATGCTCATTATCAGTATTCATGATCAGGTAACTTTGGTGTGACTGTAGGACTGTAAGCTTTCAAAATTACAGAAAACTTTTACATGTAGCTAAAGACTGTAAAACAAAAAGATCAATGATAGAATTCCTTCCTTTTTTAAGAATTTAACTTTTGGTAAATAAAAAATCATTATTATTATTATTTATTTTTTGCATGAATGACTAAATATTTCTTGCTTGAAAAACTAAACATTTAACAGTCATGTTGATTAGTTTACATTGAGAAGGGAAATTTATGTATTTTTTTTTCTTTTTTAAATACATTTACAAAATGACCAAATGAATAAATACTTAAATTGAGGCAGAGCAAGACTGACTGATTAAAAAAAATCTTTGGTTTTAGATTTGACTAGCTTAATTATTTAGAGAATGCAATTATAGAGAAATATTTTAGCTCTAAACCCATTTGGATTTACATAAACAATCATATGTGCAAATTACATGTTGCTAGTTAGAAATTTTACACAAGAATCGATTTCAATTAGTAGAAAAGTATATTTGCCCTACTTTTTCTGATAAAATCCCTCTGTGTCCTTCTGTGTGTCGATTCCCCGCTTCAGAATGAGAAGGATTCAGAAAGGGCTTTATCCCTTAAAGCATGCCCATGTTTTGTAATCTCCAAGCTGTGTTTAATGCTTCTTATTTGTGCGGGTTAGTGTGTGTGAGGGGCGGATCAGGAGGACATGAGAACAGATTCCAGAAACAAAATTCCTAATGTTTATATAATCTTTCCTCGAAGGGTAAAACTTGAAGTATGGCTGGAATTTTTTGTTGTTCAGTCTATAATTGAATTGCCATTATTTATTCATACTGTATATCCAAGTTTTTCATTGATTCTCTCACCATTTTAATGTCCCTGGGGGTTGTTATCTTAGATACTAATATAATACATGTAAAGCTACTTTAAGTTTCTAGATAAAAAGAAAATTATCTATACATTGAGCAATTATGGCTTGTAATTCCACAGGAATATTTAAATAAATAATACTCAATGTTCCTTATGCATTGAGTATAGTCAGTTGACCAACTATGTTAGCTCTTATGAATTTTTATTACATATTTGCACCATTAGCTTCATAACTCATAGCCTCACAATGGTACACTCAAGAAATTAAATCCAGACAGCTTTTGTTTGAGCCAAGAGAGCCATGCATGGAAGAAAAACAATGCATTTTAAAGCTGAGGAAAGAAAGGGCATATGGCTAGAACATGGGCATAGTAAATGCAACAATTTCAAAGTCCTGAAAAAGAATGAAATCACATTTGTACCAACAAATAATCATAAGATAATAACAAAGAATAAACAGGTCAACCAAGAAAATCACATAAGTTGATGTTGAGAGCAGAAATATAAAGGTTATACTACAAAATGCAAACCTCTCGTCAGCAGTAGGAACTGTAGAAGGCTAAATTGGGATTTGCAAAAAAAGACTGTTCAATTCAATCATCAGACCATAACCTCAATCGCAGAAGAGTGTAATTCACTTCCTGAACAGGAGATTTAAGAGAAACCTTTAAAACAAACATCAACTGAAAAAAGGTGTGATTCAAGCCTAAAAACGATCCTAAAAGAAGTTTGTGTCAGTGCGTCTGCATACATTCTTCAGTAGATACACATACAAGGGTGAAGAGTAAAACTTGTTCGACTTGATAAACGTATATCCGAACAAAAAGATGTAATTTTACTACGCAGATCCATGCTTTTTATTAGTTTACAACTTTAAACAGTTTTATATTCAAATGGGCAAGGCCCTTAACCCTCTATGCTCCGGGGGTCCCTTACAAGGGAAATATCAAGGTCCGTGACGTCGGAGTGACGTGGGGCCGCCTTCCCGTGGGCTCACCACCTGCAGGAGGGAACGTAAGGGACGGTGCTGTGAGGATTGGGCAGCAGTCGAAGGCGGGGGCCTGCTTAGACTGCTGCCCCCGCGACCCGAATTACGGATAAGCGGGAGAAAATGAATGAATGAATGAATATATTCAAATGAACTGAATTCAAATTTTATTTGTCACATATACGTCACTGCACAGTATTTGTAGCGATTTGTATTGTTTTTGTGCAGCAAAAACATTACAGCGGAATTTTATTATATGTCGAATATTTATGGGACCATTATATATAGTTTAATTCTAGAAAATTAAAAACACAGGCCATTTTAACATGCACCAATATTTACAGGTTTGTTCTTTATAAAAAAATTATACTTTATCTATAAAAAGAAAACTGCTACATGTTACTTCTGAATTTTATTGTATGCACACAAATAAACAATTTTAAAACACTGATGACTGTAACATTTTAAAAAGTTAAAATGTACCCAATTTTTTTCCTGGTTTCTAAAAATTCAGTGTATTATCCATCATTTTGCATTACAACTGCTGTATTTTTTTCATAACATCAACTAAAAGTATTTCTTATTATAAGTCACAGCAGAGGATCAGACCTGCACCCCTAAATGCTGGTAATAGAACCAAACATTTAGCCACATATGAAAGATTTCTGATTGCTTTAGCAAATTCAAGAATGTCATCATTTTAAAAGTATAATTATTTTTTGTGTTTTGGTCAGTTTTAAGGCTTGTAATTGTGTAATATAAAAATAGGCAGAAAACATGAGGGCAATGAGGCATAATACAAACACTTTAATTTTGCTGTACACATAATACCATTTGCCGAAAAATGTTTTTATTATCAAGTGTGTTATGAACCAGTTTAAAAATGAATAGACTGATTATACCAAACAGCACTCAAGATAAGCATCAACAGCCATGCGTTGAGGAATGTTACAGCCCAATCTGATGTTCAGTTCAACATGAGGTTACAGATTTGTTGTCTTTCAGAAATAAAGTCTGCCTTATTCAAAAGACAGCATAATGACAGCTTTTAGAGCGCAATTTAGATTTTTAGAGAAAGCAATCATATGATTTTGTTCAACATTAATCTGAAGCTATAAAGAATGGCTTCTTTAATACAGGGGTCATTTTTGTAGTGCAGAGTTTACAAACTTTATAAACAATACCAAAAGATTTTAATTTACATTCTGGCACATACCTGCTATCAATTTTTGATTAAACTGAATTACACTTCTTTGTAGGTTGGGTATATAAGCTTTAATTTGTAATAATTTAAAAGATAGTATTTCCACAAGAATGTGAGGTTTACAAGTGAACAGTGAGTGTAAAAAAGCAACACCATGGTTTCAAATATTAACCCAGTAAATACAAGCCAACAAATCTTATTGCTGTAGGTAAACACTCTTTTTTTAGCAATTGAGGGAACTCATGGAACATATGCAGATCCAAATCTTAGTGTTTTTCCTTTAAAGGATTTGCACACACACACACACACACACACACACACACACACACACACACACACACACACACACACACACACACACACACACACACACACACACACACACACACACACACACACACACACACACACCCGGCAAACAAGTGAGATTTACCACAGAAATTTGTAACCTATTTTGTTTATGCTTTGAAAGTAGTGAAAAATCCCCCAAAAAAGTAGTGATCCTTTTTTTATATTGTACGATCAAAATGTATTTTCTTTCTGTATGGATGCAATGAGCAAACACTTGAGTCAATATTAAGGCAAAACCATAAACATTTAATAATGTGCATGAATAGAAAATTAAAAGACTTGCAAATTTTAATAAAATTAAAATTCAGTATCTATACAGTACTATTGAAATGTTGAAACTTCTTATCTTATTTAAAAATAAAATAAAATGTAAATATATTCACTGCGAAAATTGCGTCTTTTTGTGATTCTACTGCTTGCACATTTTACTGCTTGTCTTTAATAAACAGCAACAATAGTGTTATTTTATTCACAGCTCACTAATTACACTTATCAAACAGCAGTACTCGTACTTTTTTTAGAGGATACGGTTGAGGTCATAACTTTAGTTAACCCTTGCAGAATCAGCATCAGTGGCAACCACCAATAAGTACACTAAAAACTTTCTTTCTTTCGGCTTCTCCCATTAGGAGTCACCACAGCGGATCATCCGTATTCATGATCCACATGGTCGATTTGGCACGTTTTTACGCTGGATGCCCTTCCTAACGCAACCCTCCCCATTTATCCGGGCTTGGGACCGGCACTAAGAGTGCACTGGCTTGTGCAACCCTAATGGCTGGGGTCGGTTCCCTGACCAGGGATCGGTGAGAGCGTCGCATCCTAACCACTAGACCACCAGGGAACCTACCAATAAAAATTGTGGACACCTGACCATACAATTTATATTTGCTTCTTGAACAACCCTTTCCACATTTAGTCCACAACTATTCTAGAAAGTTTTTCCATTAGATTTTGTAGTGTGGTTGTAGAGATCTGTGCTCATTCAACCACAAGTGCATTACTAAAGTTAGATACTGCTGTAGGGTGTGGAGACCTGGGGTGCAATAAACATCCCAAAGATGTTCAATAGGGTTAAGGTCAGAGCTCTTTAACAGGCAATTCGAGAGCTTACACTCCAAACCTTGTGGACCATATCTTCAAGGAGCTGGCTTTGTGCACATTGTCATGCTGGAACACGTTTGGGTTTCTTAGTTTAAGTGAAGGGAAACTTAAATTCTACTAAAGATGTCCAATATAAATTTGTGTCTCCAAGTTTGTGGTAACAGTTTGGGCAATAACCACATATGACTGGGAAAGTCAGGTGTTCAATATTTTTGTCTACAGTATATAATCTTTCTTTTAATACAATAATCACTGTTTTGAATATGAAGACATTGCTCATGATTGTGATTCTATGTTATTTGAAACAAATACCGAACACAGTGAAGCATATTGTTACAAAAACTTGTAACTAAAAATAGTTAAATGAATGTTTAAAACAATATATGCGCATTAGCGAGTGAAATGAAAGCCAATCTGTAGCAGATCAAAAGTGGTGAGGTAAATAAGAACATTTTGTGTATGTTTTATTTTTTAAGATATTACTCATTTATTTATTAGATCTATGAAGACCCTGGCCATCACACAGAGGCTAATAAATACAAAGGATATTATTAGCTATTGAAAATCTGAGCTTTAGAAAAGATTGTCTTTTTCATTCAGAAGGTTTCGATTGTTTTGCTGAAACAGCAGCACTAACAATAATGACAGCACTGTCTTACATAAACCGAATGAATAATACACCGATAGTAATGTGTTACAAGAAAACGGTGTAATATTTGAATGTTCCTGTGAATAGCCCAGTGAGAATCTGTTCCTGTGAGAATCTATTTATTAACATTGCTGGAAAAAATCCAGTGTTACTTCCAGTTAAACTAAACATTAAAAGCAGCATTCCTATAATCATGAACTTTATGAAAGAAGGAAATAAGAAGTTATTGAAGAAACCAGCTGAATTTAGCCCATGAAAACCGATCCGGCATAACATTACGACGGATGTTCCCGGTCCACAGTGGCCAGCATCTATCAAAAGTGGTCCAAGAAAGGAACAGTGGTGAACCACTGACAGGGTCATGGGCGGCCAAGGCACATTGACGCATGTGGGGAGCGAAGGCTGGTCCGTGTGGTTTGATCCAACAAACGAGGTCCCGTAGCTCAAATTACTAAAGAAGTTAATGCCGTTCATGCTCGATGGGTCAGGACTGTTTTGGCAGCAAAAGGTGGACTAAAACAATATTAGGCAGGTGGTCATAATGTTATGCCTGATCGGTGGTCATAATGTTATGCCTGATCAGTGTAATATAATGCATTACAGATAATAACTCGTTGAATAGGCGTTCCAAATTACATGTAAGTATAAAATACAGTTTAGTGCTGTTAGGAATAAAACAATAAAGGGCATGCTTTAAGGAAAATAATCAATATATTACTTATTCTTATAGCTAGCATAGTTTATTTATAAAAACCCAGTAAGCGCATGCAGCCGCTTGCTGGTTTAGTACATTAACATTTTATTTACATATTGATTTAAAATTTGTCACCATTGGGTTGCTCTGTGCTTCACGTTGACTTGTCTTAACCTACAATTACCTTACATGCTGACATCAACATACAAATTTGTAATGCAAACGTTTTATGCAGCTCAGCATTATGAAAAAACAGTTGCTCCTGGTACGATTTGTTTGGGTGGAAAAGGAAAACTATATAAAATACATCATCTTCTAGTAACATCTGCAAACATGCCTGGGTTTATGCTGAAGCTGACAAATTGTCAGTTTGTCATAAGCAAATCTTCCATTTCTGCAGCAATTAAGTCTACACTAATACAGAATCCTAAAATGAAATGCAGTGTCCATGATCTTCTGTCCCTTTGCAAGGGCATTCTAAGATGATGTCTGAATCTGTCCTTTGTGTACATACTCCAGAGCTGTAGCGATAGTCCTCATGTCCATCTCAATGCTGCGTGCCCAGTTCTCCACATCACCAATTTCCTGATTTAAAAGAAAAAATACAAGAATGGATAAATGGACAAAAATTGTCATGCATCACATGTTCATTTTTTTTTCTAATAGCAGTGGCTTATACTTATAGTGACACAAAGTGTATGTTGGCATTTGGATATTTATATGGCATACTTAAATAGACTTTCACTACATAGCCAAAATTTTGTGGAGTCCTGATAATCCCAGTTATATAAAAAAAATTTTCTCAAAAAAGCCTAAATCGCTTAATGCACATGATCTACGGTATTTATATGCTATTGCAATACAATTTACCTTCAATGAAATTAAGAGGCCCAATTGGGATTCCTGCATAACAATGCCCCTGTGCACAACCCAGGCTCCATGAAGATATGGTTTGCCAAATTTGGTGTGGAGGAACTTAAGTGACCTGATGCCTTCTCTCAAACCCAGATGATCCCATTGGCATGATCTGGAACTTTGAGTACACACCAAGCCTTCTCATTACAACAGTGGCCACAATAATGCCTTTGTAGCTAAATCTCCACAAATCCCCACAGCCATGCTCTGAATAAACTTGAAAGACTTTCCAGAAAAGTAGAGGGTATTATAACAGCAAAGGGGAACAAACTCTGTGTTAGTGCTCATGATGTTGGAATTGGCATGTAGGACTGAAGGACAGATGTCCAAATAATCTTAGTCATGTAGTGTCTGATCAATCTGAAAAAATGTCTTTACTCCTCCTGGTCCAGCAGCATTTACACACTCTACAGACAACAGTACACATTGTTTAAAATGTCAATGGCAAACAAATAAATAAAACCATAAAAAATGTAAAAATATGACAAAAAAAACATTCCTAACAAGAAATTTTATTATAATAGTATTATATAATCAGCAATTATTCCTCAAAGCTTGTGTTTAAATAGTGTGAGTTACTGTTAGGTGATGAGACAGAGATTAATGTGGTTGAGGCTGATAATCAGTGGAAACTAATTTCTTATTGTAAATACAGAATTCAGCAAAGTTTGGCAGTAACGTTGTGTTTCTACATGTAGACGGTTAATTGGGCAGCATTTAGTCCTCGTTTGCTGGTATAATAACCCCCACAAAGTTTTTTCGCATTCAGCTACAAGACCATTAGTGATGTCAGGTACCGATGTAGGGTGAGGTGGCCTGGGGTACAGTCAGTATTTTTTTTTACTATTGGGGGCAAAAGGGACTCTAAATAGAAAAATTATTATTTTTTTTATAATTTTTTCAGGTGAGTTATATTTCCCAGGTGACCACAATTGTATATTTTACATTAACCTAACAGCAATTTGGCCAGTTTGTGAATTATAAGGCTTCAGTATAAAAATAAAAAACAGCTTGGGATGGATTTCTGAGTTCAGACACAATTTTGGGAGAGACAAAAGGTCCTTTCTTTTACTAATTGAAAAGTCAAATAATCCAATAAACCCAGAGGCATGACTCAAAAATGAGCAAAAGCAGCCATGCATTATTTAGGCTTTACAGGCAACTGAAAATACACAAAACAAGTGACTAGAAATTGTTATATTCCTAACATTTGAACTTATATATATATATATATATATATATATATATATATATATATATATATATATATATATATATATATATATATATATATATCTCAAAATCTTAAACAGCTCATTTGTGTGTAATCATGTAGTAGAGTAGTAGATGCAATCAATAATTACCTGCTAATCTTTCTATAGCCAGATTATAGACAGATCTATAATCAAATCAAACTATCTGATCCGCATAAGTCATTTTAAACAATAATTTAGTCAAGAAGTTAAAATTTTAATTGTAAAACTTTGTGTAAATTGTACACAGATGCACGTCAAGCTGTGACATTGGGATTTATGTAGGCCTGCAGAAAGTTTAAAACGGGAACACACGTTTTCCTTACTCCACACATACATCTTTTTGCCATGAGTGATGGTACAAGTTATTTATCATGGTATGTACATTGTTCCAATAAATACTGATATATCATACAGTCCTAGTTTAATATTTACGGTGCTATGCATTCACAGTGGTTACTATGGTGCTTGAAATACAGCCTGTATTCTGTTCCTTTACAAAGATAAACTACAATAAATCCAAGCTTAATCAAATTAGAATTAGGTTTTTTTTTAGGAATGTCATGAATCCTCCGAGCTGCCATGGGAGAGTAGAAAATCTTTTTTGTATGCTGTACACAGACATTTGTTCTTCTGGATAAAGCTCATAGCAGATCTTCTCTAAAGCCAGCTTTCTGACAAACACCTGGCAGACAGGTAAAGATTTTACTTTCTGAGGTAAAACAATATTGCAAGAGCATTTAGTTTCATGGTTGAATGCATTAATGTATGCTGCAGTGGTCTTTCAGGGTTTCATATGGACATTTATTTGCATTTTAAACTGTAAAACTGTACAGCTGACCTCATGAGAAAAGCAAAAGGGAAAGCACCTTTAATGCCTGGTTGAAGTTTTCCACCATGCCGATCCACTGCGAAGTCTGTTTAGCAAACTGAGCCGCCTGCACTTGCAGTGTCTTCACTTCATGGTCCAGTTTGCGCTGATTAACATACGCCTGAGACACTCTGGTAGGAGATACAGAGTTGTAGACATGGTAAAGACGAACCTGATAGGAAACTGGCAGATGAAGCAAGTTCACAGAATTCAAAGAAAATAGAACTGATGGAGTCCAAATATAACCTACAGGAATGTCAGACAATTTTACTTATTTGATTTTAAAGAGAAAACAAGCTAATAAAAGTGCTGGCTAGAATAAATTACAAAATGAATCTAGTCAAATAGTGTTATTTGTATGATTGCCATGAACCGAGTATTAAAATAACTTTTGTTTTCACATGTTTTGACGTCACACAATCCCGAATTATGATTATGACACAGAGCCTCGTGTCACATGAGCAACATTATTCTTTAAGCTTTCTGTTTCTATTTATGCGCCCTAGTTCATAAATAAACTATTCATTAATCAAACCAGTATCACACCTCTGTCACAGGGGTTAGCGCGACCGGATTCTTACCCCACATTCAGGTGGTCCACTAAGGCCTCTGTCAAACAGGTAGCAGCTGCGATGGCGTCACGTCGCCGCCGCTCTGTGTTAAAGGGGAACATGGAGAAAAGTGCTGTTAAAGGGTATTTAAAACATGTAAAAACAAAAGTTAGTTAAATACTTTGTTCATGGCAATCATACAAAGAATACTATTTGAGCAGATTTTTTGAATGTTGTACAATTTCTGTAATAAAAATCAGTTGACAGAAAAAGTTCAGGACCAAGAATAAACAATCAAATTGTGACAATTATATTACTTGCCAACAAAATGACCAATCACTGATCATTTCTATTCCCAGCTGTTGTTAAAGCTGATGTCTATTGTTCCCAACAACCCATCACTGATCACCACTGTTCCAAATGACAAGTCATTGATATCTATTGTTTCCAACATCCAAACACTGATCACCGCTGTTCCCATTAACCAATTGCTAATCTCTACTGTTACCAAAGATTTACAAATAAACACTGTTGTTCCCAAAGACCAATCGCCTATATTCTTTTTCCTTAATAACTATTGACTGACCACTATTGTTCTAAGCACCAATTAATGATCTCTATTTTCCCATCGACCAATCCCTGGTCACCATTGTTCCCGCCTGTGAGTCTTTTGTTCGCAACATTTTAAGTAACAGTAGTCACAATCAGTGAAAGGAATTATTAAAGCAAGAAACCCTTGTAAGTATAATCTGTGACCAAATCAATTACTTTTTTTTTTTACTGTCATCAAGCGATTTAATCTATAACAAATATGTTTGAGCTTGGGCAGTTTGCAACAGATGCGGTTCGCAAGCTCTGACTAGTGCGCTCTCTGACTATCCAAACAAAGGATTTGAAAATGCTGATGTTAGATAGTCAATTCAAGATCTGATTGAAACCCACAGTCTTTAAGTAGCATGAACTATAGGATGCAATCGATTTTTTTGAAGGCCTCAAGAAAGATTTGACGGCTGAAATCCGATCGAATAGAAACTCCAACATGGACACTTCTTGTACATTTACATTTATGGCATTTGGCAGACAACCTTATCCAGAGCGTCTTACATTTTTAAAAATCTTATTCATACACCTAAACAGCTATGGGATTTGCTCAGGGGCCCAAAAGTTGCTGCTTGGTGTGGCTGGGATTTGAACTCATGACCTTCAGATCCAAAGTCCAATCAATTACCGCTAAGCTACCATTACCCCCTACATTCCATTACTTACTCTGAGAAAATATTCCATATCATGCTATTTCAAGAAAATCTGACAAGGCTCAATAATGCACGTGGGCCCGTGTGGTCCAACCCAACAGACGAGCTCCTGTAGCTCAAATAGCTGAAGTTAATGCTGTTAATGTTGAAAGGCTCAGGAATGTTTTCACAGCAAAAGCAGGACCAACACAATATTAGGCACGTGGTCATAATGTTATGCCTGGTCTTTGTATACTACTGTAGAAAAGACATTACTCATAATCAGACTTCTTTTTAATGTGTTCCCTTTTTGAGTTCGGTTCCTCCGAAGGTTTCTTCCTCATACCATCTAAAGGGGTCTGACCTTGTCACAGTCGACCCAGGCTTGTTCATCAGGGATAAATTCACATCATTCACTTATATTAGTGTATTTTAGTTCTTTGAGACAATGTGCACTGCGAAAAGCGCCTTAGAAATCAACTGGTATTGTCCATTGCATTGTTTCAGGAAGTCCTAAACCACATGAACAGATCTTTAAGCTGTAAGAGCAGATAAATGAACTATCTACAGTACACTTGAGTGTATTCTCATACTGTTCTGGCTCTGTTTGGCTTTTTATTTGGACTTTTAAATGGTCATTATGGACTTTAATTAAAACCTTACTGATAGATAAACCTCTGATCACACACAGATGTTAAAAGAAACAGGTTTTCTTCTCCTTTATCATAATGCAGAAAATCCTGCAGCTCAGCACGTCTCTAATATACAGATCAATACCTTGAAGCTCTTTCCTGTCGTTTTGTTTCAGTTGATGCTCCTTTAACAGCCTCGACAGCATCGCTGCACCGATCACTGCATCCACGATGGGTTTTAATGATATACGATATTGTTCTGTAGAGAGGGAAAAATGATTATATTTTGTTTACGGTGTTTGGGCCAAAATCATGTGACAGGCGTGTGGCTGCTTATCGGTCGTACAGCTTGTCAAATTAAAAGTACCCAAACGTACATAGAGTAATTATGATCTGATATAGAAATGATTCAAATTTTTTGAAAAAAAAAATTAATTTACATTGCAAACGGATTCATTGTGGTTTAATTGATAGGAAACAACTTGTTGAATGTTATACGCTATTGTTTGTTAGCGTATCGTTCCTTTTCTGGCACTAAATGCACATCATTTTTAGAATATTTTCCTCAAACCTGTAAATTCAATTTTATTTGGATATTGTTAAAGATCCAGAAGGAGCTTTACAAAAAGAAAACGTATCACGTATGAACATTTTAATTAATAAATAAGTCGAATAAGCGAACCAGTGGTGATAGTGACACGTAAAACCTCCTTGACGTGGTATATGGTAGAAACCTTGAGAGGAACCAGATTTGAAATCGAACCCATCTTTATTTAGGTGATTCTGAACGTCCATTCATTATAGTTCCATTATTGTTGAGGGAATCATCTGTTCACTGGTGGAGACTCGAGTGTAAAAGTGTTCATGGTGATTGTGGTACTAAGCTGTTGTAGCAGACTGTGTGTATTAATAGCTGAAAGCTGTTTGAAGAGCAGGTAAAACACTGAAACAGAGTGTAGGTTGGAGCAAGGTTGGAAATCTGTGCATCAAAAAACAAGATTGTATTGTCATATATACAGGAAACATGTCTGTAAAGCCATACAATGAAATTCTCACTCTGTAAATCCTCAAAGCAGCCAGTTGTTTCCAAAGACCAATCACTGTTTACGGATCTCTCTTATCGCCAATGACCAAACACTGATCAATGATCTCTTTTTGTTCCCAATGACCAATCACTGATCACAGCTGTTCCCAATGACCAATCACAGATCAATGCTGTTCCAAATGATCAATCGTTGACCATTGCTATCCCCAGCTGTTCCCAATAACCAATCACCAATCTATTTTGTTCCCAATGACCAATCACTGATCACAGCTTTACCCAGTCACAATCTCTATTGTTTCCAAATAACCAATCACTGATCAATGCTGTTCCCAATAACCAATCACTGATCTATATTGTTCCCAACGAACAATGTGTAAAAATCAGGCTTGAAAACACACACACACACACACACACACACACACACACATATATATATATATATATATATATATATATATATATATATTTATATTAGTTTTATACAAATTTGCTATAAAAATGCAATTCAATTGTTTATTTTCATATTTACAGGAAACAGAACAGTCTGTTACACCAAACAGTGAAATTTTCACTCTGTGAATCCTCCATGCAGCCTATAAAATAAATTAAGGACATTAAAAAAAGAAAATAAATGAATTATAACTGTACAAAGTTATGAATCAGTGCAAATTCAAGGAACAGAAGTGTGCAATGCAAGACTGCAGAAAGGCACGCCCACGGTTCTGCAGAGGTAGATTCATTCAGAGGTAGGTTTACCTATTGTAAAGGTGTGTGTGTGTGTGTGTGTGTGTGTGTGTGTGTGTGTGTGTGTGTGTGTGTGTGTGTGTGTGTAAAATATGCAAGGCTGTAATGTTGCAAATAAAGCCAAATGTATTGGAAATACCAGGCATAATAAAGTGGACGTATGAGGACTTTTATTTTACTACATCCTGTACACACCAGGGTTTCTGTGGTTTACTTCCGCAAAGGGAATGCCAGCTCGAAGAGGATGCTGTACAGTCTTCCGGTGTGTTTGTAACTGAATGCACATCCGTTTACTAGGGACTGTTTTTTTACGGACACGTTTAAATACATGTGCAATGTTTGCGTTTGGTCGCAGATCGTCGTTGTGAAGCAGGAGTGTGTTCTCGAAGTTCTCGCAGCTTGACCCGTGGGCTGGTGTCTGCTGCAGCCGACATGAGACAGGAGAAAGCAGGGATGTGCAGGAAATCTACTGGCTGTAGGCTGTTCACTGCTGTTCCTGCGAGCTGAAGGGAAAACAAACAACCCAGGCGTGTTTGGTGGAGTATCAGCATGAACCTGAAAAAGTCCAGAAATATCAGATCCTCCTCCAGCTGTTTGGATGGGATCGGGAAACAAGGTAAAAGCTGCATGGCTCAGTGAGATCTCAGAAATAATAATAAATCACAGAAAATCTTAATAAGTTCAGGTTCTCCATCCACTCATACACCTCATTATCATATTCCATGTACTAAATACTCTTCTGTCCTAAAGTGTATCAATTTTTTACAAATGTCAGTTTTTTTTCTTCAAGTGATCAATAATCAATGGTATTAAATATGACACAAATATTGAGGAATAATCTAAAACCCCATCTTCTCCACATTGTCATTTATTAAATACCCTAGTCCCTGTCCTAAATACTTTTCTGTCCAAGTATATCAGTCTTCCAAATGTCACTGTTTTTTAAAAAAATATATAAAAAAATCGATGTTATGAAATAGTACACGGATATTGAGTTATAATCGACGTTTCTTTTTCATATTGTTATATATTAAGTATTGAGTAATCATCTTAAACCGTGTCTTTTCCACATTATAATTCCTTAAAACCCCTAATCTGTGTCCTGAATACTTTCCAAATATCAGGGGTTTGTTTTGTTTTAAATAACCAATAATCAACGTTCTTAAATTTGAAATAGTACACGGATATTGAGTGATAATCTTAAACCGTGTCTTTTTCACATTATTATATATTAAGTAGTGCACAGATTATGAGTAATAATCTTAAACTGTGCCTTGTCCACATTATAATTTAATAAATACCCTAGTCTCTGTCCTAAATACTTTACTGTTAATGTGAGGATATCAATCTTTTAAATGTCACTGTTTTTTTTTTTTATAATAATCACATATCGATGTTATGAAATATGAAATAGTACACAGATATTGAGGGATAATTTTAAACCAAGTCTTTTTCACATTATTGTATATTATGCATCCCTTTTCCACATTATAATTTTTGAAATAGTGCACAAATAGTGAGTAATAATCTAAAACCGTGTCTTCCACATTATTATACAGTATATTAAATAGTGAGTAATAATCTATAACTATGACTTTTACACACACACACATCTATCTATCTATACACACACACACATACACATATACATATACATATATATATATATATATATATATATATATATATATATATATATATGTATATGTGTGTGTGTATAGATAGATGTGTGTGTGTGTGTGTGTGTGTGTGTGTGTGTGTGTGTGTGTGTGTAATAAATAGTAATTCTTAGGTAAAAACACCAGCATCTTGAGGTAGAACCTGTGATTCTATCGGTTGTATCCTAATTATTCAAATATATTTGATCTTTTACTGCCATTTGAAGCATATTTATAAGAAGCATAATATAATTTAGATTTATGTTATATTTTTTATAGTTTTTTTTTTTAAACTATAAACTATAAAACTAATCTGAATACTGAATCCCAAATCACACCGTGCTGTGTATATAATTGGTGCATTATTTCTCGAGCAGGAAGGCGTTTGGGGATTCTGTTTCTGAAGGCAAATTTTAAAATTGAAAACAAGATTGAGGGAAAAGGTTAAAAATAAAGTTTAATTTCACAATGTCTGACTTTTGGCTTTGTGCAGCGGTGAAATGACACTGTTAGGCAATGTTTCTTGACTGTGGGTGCAGATGGTGAGTCAAAAAGGAAGAGAAAAATGGCAGAGATCACGCAAGCGCTGAACGCAACACCTGTGAACGTGGCCACACTGAGGAGGATGGCCATCAGTGAAGGAGGACTCATTACCGATGAGATCCGCTGTAAAGTCTGGCCTCGCCTACTGAACGTCCCTGTAGAGAACATCCCTGAAAAGCTTGGTAAGCTCGAAGTGTGGTAGAAGGTGCTAAAACAGTTTGAAACGTTGGTGTTGGAAGTTGATGTCACCAAAACTGGTTTCTCTCCAGATGAAGTGAATAGAGAGAATGATAAGGACTACAACCAGGTGCTCTTGGATGTGCAGAGATCCCTGAGACGCTTTCCTCCAGGTCAGTGACGCCAAAGAATGCACTATTGTCTTTTCATATGATACATAACAGATCCCCTATATTGATGGATGTGGGTAATGATGGCATGCATACTGCAGAGAAGTGGTAGCTCAGAGGATAGGATGTTGGATTTCTAACCGAAAGGTTGGGAGTTCAAATCCCAGCTCCAGCAAGGCTTGTAAACCTTAACTGCTAAGTTGTATAAATGATATAATGTAAGTCACTCTGGATGAGGGCATCTGCCAAATGCTGTAAATGTTCAGTGCATCTGGATAGTATTCACAGCGCTTCACTTTTCCCACGTTTTGTTATGTTACAGCCTCATTCCAAAATGGATTAAATTCAGGTTTTTCCTCAAAATTCTACAAACAATATCCTGACATACGTGACAACATGAAAGAAGTTTGTTTGAAATCTTAAAAAAAAAAAAAAAAATCACGTACATAAGTATTCACAGCCTTTGCTTAATACTTTGTTGAAGCACCTTTTGGACCAATTACAGCCTCATGTCTTTTTGAGTTTGATGCTAACATGCTTGGCACACATTTTTGGGCAGTTTCTGGTTCAAGTCAAGTCAATTTTTGGTTCAAGTCTGGGCTCTGACTGGGCCACTCAAGGACATTCACAGAGTCGTCCTGTAGCCAGTCCTTTGTTATCTTGGCTGTGCGTTGTCCTGTTATGAGGTGAATCGTCACGGCAGGTATACAGCAAACTGGAGCAGATTTCATCAAGGATGTCTCTGTACATTCTATGTGCATTCATCTTTCCCTCAATCCTGACTGGTCTCCCAGTACCTGACACTGAAAAACATCTCCACAGCATGATTCTGTCACCACCAAGCTTCAATGTAGGGATAGTATTGGCCAGGTGATGAGTGGTGCCTGGAGGAAATACCATCCTTAGAGTGATGCTTGGTGATGGCAGCATCGTGCTGTGGGGATGGTGTTTTTTTTTTTGTGGCAGAAACTAGGACACCGGTCTAGGAATTTTCTGTAGACTGTGAGTCCAGTCAAGAAATTGACTGTAGACCTCTGAGACAGGTCTACAGACAATTCCTTGTACTTCATGGCTTGGTTTGTGCTCTGACATGCACCGTTAAATGTGGGACCTCCTATAGGCCAGGTGTTTGTCCTCCCAATTTAAAATAAAAAGTGAAGCCCTGTAAATACTTTCCGGATGCACTATACTGCTGAGTTGACTGGTTAGTCCTGTAGCTTCAATTAAAAACTAAAACGAGAACATTTCTTTTACTTTCAAAATGTTCAAAATGTTTGACTTAACACTCACGTTCATAATGCAGTCAGCTCTTCTCAACATCTCTTCATTGGCAAATCTCGTGAAGGTTTACTTTTTTCGCTCACTGTGTGCAGGTATGCCTGATGAGCAGAGGATGGGATTGCAGGAGGAGCTGATCGACATCATCTTGCGTGTGCTCCAGAACAATCCCCAGCTGCACTATTATCAGGGCTATCACGACATCGTAGTCACCTTCCTGCTCGTACTGGGAGAGCGCCTCGCCACTGCTTTGGTGGAGAAACTCTCCACACACCATCTCAGGTAGAACAGCACTTTCAGATATAATACAGTTTAGATGCAAAGACGTGTGCAGGACATTTCTGTCAACTTTTCAAAGCAGATTTACTTTTGTATCTTAAAATGTACCACGTAGCAAAAAAATATAGTAGTGGTAAAACATGAACGGTCAGATTTTTTTGGAGGTAAGAGGAAAGCTATAGTAATTCTTTACATCAGTGGTGAGCAGAAAAGCCTCTCAGAAAGTAAGCAGCTAAATGACAGTGATTTCAACATGGACCAGATTTTAGTATTCCCAAAGCCTGGTAGAATCCATGCCAAGATTAACTGAGGAACTGAATTCATTCAAACCTTTCAATCAAATTTTCAAATCCTGCTTAAAGACTAAGTGGGTCATGACCTGTTGCCAGACGTCCACACATTTTCTAACTTCTTAGATAGAATTTTTTTTTTTTACATGCAGTTCTGTATTTGTTTATTTTGGTATTTCACTATAAGCTTATGTGTTTTGTCTCCTTTTTAGGTGAGATTTTATTGTTTGTATTGTAGAACTGACCTTTTTTTCATTACAGGGATTTTATGGACCCCACAATGGACAACACAAAACACATCCTCAACTACCTTATGCCAATTATCGAGCGAGTCAACCCAGAGGTGTACGAGTGCATGCAACAGTGAGTAACTCTATCAGATTGTAGATGTAGGTGGTAGTACAGCGGTACCTCAGAATGCGAATTGAATTGGTTCCGGAACACGTTTCGCACGCTGAAATATTCATATGCTGATACGAATTTCCCAATAAGGAACAGTTTAAAGTGGAAAAATCAGTTCTGAACGAAATATTAATATAAAAATACAACAAATATGCACTATTATTATTTAGTATTTCGCATTTAGTATTGGTGCCTTAACATTTAAAAGAGAAAAACATTATCTTTACTGGGTTCTTTACTTTCGAGAACAGTGAATGCATGATGGAGATGACGTTCGGAGGAAAAGGAGAAAGAGTTATTGTTTGGAAGGAGATGAAGATATCGAGCAGACCCGAATCACTGTTATCACTTATTCTTTTCTTTTTTGCTCTCTTTTCACTGCTTTCACTACGTTCGCCTTTTTCAACTTTCTTCGAAATTTTGCCTGTGAGATTCGGATTATTCGTATTCTGAAGTTTTGTGCGTAAACCGATACGAAAACTGTTATAAATTTCGATTCGTATTCTGAATTATACGTATTGTGGGGCATGGGTATTCAGAGGTACCACTGTATATTGCTATAGTTCATACAATAGTTGTATAGATTGTGTTGAATATTCAGGTTGTTAAGATGCTTTCTTTTTTTTTTTTTCGTCCGACTTTTAATGTAGTGTAACGTTTTGATTATTGTCTTAAAAAAATGGCAGTGTCTTAATGGTAATGATGTTTTTGCTTAAAACTGTACATTATTTTATGTTTCTTTAAAGTAAAATGATGATACTGGCGTCTTTGTCCTCTATAGAGCCGAGGTTGGCACCATCTTCGCCCTGAGCTGGCTCATCACCTGGTTCGGCCATGTATTATCAGATTTCCGCCATGTAGTGCGGTTGTATGATTTCTTCTTGGCCTGCCATCCACTGATGCCAATTTATTTCGCTGCTGTGGTGAGTTTGCTCTTCGCAGGTATTCTTCCTCTCTGCTATTTTGGCCATGACAAATGGACACGTTCAAAGGAGGTTCAAAGCTTATTGAGCTTTTGACAGCCAAGTTTAACCGAGCAAATGTTTACAGCCAGCTGTGTTTGCTTAAGGTAGGCACACACTAAACCGACGCCAAAAAACTAGCTGTGAGGAAATCTCACTGTGGTGTCGCCTCGCGTTGCCTGAGTCGGGGCCAAAAAAATTGCACTAGGACACACCGGACAGATTACATCAGCAAACTAGCGCATGAGTTCTGTGCTTGCATGATAGAACATAACTCTACCATACCAGCAGGTGGCAGTAGTCTTAATTCTTTATTCTTGTTTGGAGGTAGAGCTGTGAATATATAAAGCAAGCAGCGTTTAGACCTGCCGCAATCATTACTAACGGATACGTGTAGCTTTTTTCCAATCATGACTGCTTAGTTGCAAATGGCACTGGCAAGCAGCCCCTTTGTCGTCTTCTTGTGGATGGAGAAAGAAAGGTATAAGGAGAAACCGCACTATATGGGTGAAATCGTAAAAAAAAAAAAAACCTTTTAAATTTTGACTGAAATCAAAACTTTATCTTGATGATTTTCCTGCAGTGTAAAATTGATTGGCCAAATACAAAGCACTGGACCTGGAGACTCCTTCCACGAACGCTGTTTCTACTAAACATACCGAAATTGTACATATGATTGTACATATTTCTTAGTTTGAAGTATTTGTGAACTAGCTGTAGAAGCTTCAGATCCCAGCCTAATGACTTACATTTTGATCAGGATAAGTCCCACCTAATAACATTAAACAACAAAAATAAGTTACGTTTATTATATATTCTCTATATTGTAGAAGTGTATATTTAATGCCATATATATATATATATTTTCCTCATCAGTTCATCATGTCTGTGTTCAGATCGTGCTGTATCGTGAGGAGGAGGTGCTGGAATGTGAGTGTGACATGGCCATGATGCACCACCTGCTCTCTCAGATCCCTCAGGATCTCCCCTACGAGACCCTGATCAGCCGAGCTGGAGACCTTTTCGTGCAGTTCCCTCCATCCGAGTTGGCGAAGGGAGTGACTCAGGAGCGCACTCAGCAGTGAGTCACCTTTCTTTCTTCCCCCTTTCTCTATCACCCCACTCTGTGGTTTTTCTCTCAGCAGCATATGACATGTTGCTTCAGGGTTTTACTGTTTCATTTGTCATGATTTTAGATATTATGCAAGACTGAACATAATTAATAGTTTTTTTAAAAAAGGGAAAAAATTGATTAAAGGCTGTAACCGATACAGATAAACTTCTATAACTTGTTAGTTAGCCGTTAGCTTTGCAGCTAACCAAAACTAATGCAAATGTAGGAAATCCTGCCACCTAGTAAACACCTAATAACAGGCAGGTATTTAGATTTTGTTACGAACTATTTATGAGTCAATTGCAAAATGTGTAATGACCGTGGATTTTATTCTTACTTCCAGAACGGCAGCGTCCACCTTCACAGACTTCGGGCTGGCCTCGGCGCAGCAGCGGCCCGACACAGTGCTTCGCCACAGGCGGAGAGAGCAGCAGCAGAAGCATGGCAACGCCGTCGACCCTCAGCGTGGCACCATGGCTGTGTTTCGACCTGGTGCTCGTCGACTTGTCCGACTAGCGGTAATGGGTATCACAGTGGCGCTGGGGGCCGCGGCATTGGCTGTAGTGAACTCTGCTCTGGAGTGGGCACCAAAACTCGACCTCCAGTTTCTGTAACATGCACCAACCAGACCTGTCGCTCTAAAAAAAAAAACTTTGGGATGGGATGTGTTCTTTTTTATTTATATTTGAGGCCTAACTAATGTCGCGCTGAGAGAGATTACAGCAAAGTGTATTTCACCCATTCAAGCTGAGGATCTAGAATGTATGATGAGTAACCCACTACTGAATCTTGAAAAGTATTTGTATGTTATGTATTTGAAATGCTGTCAAAAGTAATCGCACGTAAATTCAAACACAAACTAGTCATTTTATGAAACCTTTCAGGTTTCTCCCACACACCCATATCTCCTCACTTTGCTGGATCCATTTGCCCCTGCTTCCTTTCCTTTCTGGACCCATTCACTACTGCATCTACCTAGACCCATCTATATGCTCCTACATTTATTTTATTTTTATTTTAGATCCATGAACTTGGCCATGATTTAATCAGCTCTCTGAAGCTGTCCTGACCTTGTTTTCATATTTTAGCTGGATTTTTTTTTTTTATATTTGCCCCCTACTTTCCTACCTTTCTGGACTGTTCTACTAACCCCTAAATCTTTACCTTTTGGGAACCATTCATTTCCCCCATACCTTCTTACCTTCAGGTCTCGGAAGTTGACACTTGACGTTGTCTACTTACATTTCTTCTTCTCAGCCCCCCGCCCCCCTTTTCTGTACCCTTTACCTATTCACTTGGTCTCACTCCCCCTGACACACCCACTCACACACACCTCCATCAGTTATTTTATGCTGGCCCTATCTCCTTACCTTACTCATTGAGTTGGACCCAACTGTCAAAAAGTAATTTTATTAGATTTTTTTACCATTGTAATCACGTCCTTCGCCAGCATAACAAAGGATTCGTAACTCTTTCAGGTTGTAGGTACGTAAATTGTAATTCATGTTTGCAGCATTAACATTTTCAAACATTTGAAAGTAAGATTCGTAATAGTAAAAAAAAAAAAAAAGGTTTGTACCTGCAAAATAGGCTATTTACATTTACAAGTGCTGATTCACAATATTGGATTTTCATAAGATTACATCGACAACGTTGTATCTAGATGTGCAGAGATTGCTGAACGGATATATCCATTATAAACAGTGTTTTTCCCTTTACACTGAAATATAACTTCGCGACCAAAACTCTTTATTGTTAGCACTTTTTTTGTAAATAAACTCGTTATTTTTCAATAGGACTGAATATCAATAAATTCTCACGTTTGTTTAGATGTAAAAAAAACTAACATTATTTCATTTATACCATCTATATATTATGGTATACCATCGGATTTGATACGATACCGAAAGCAGACCTATGCAGAGTATCATCTGTCTTTTTTTTTTTTCTTTTTTTTCATTATTGAACAACTGCACATACAATTAAAAGATGTTGCTATAAGATTTGTCCTTATTTTCTCTCTGCTAATGATGAGCTGTGGATAGGAAATGAATAAACAATACATAAAAAGGAGAAATCTATCACATGCTTTCACTGCATGTACAAGAATACACCAAAATAAACAGTACGTGACATTTGAATTAGTTATAAAAAAAAATAAAAATCTTTGTGAAAACCCAGTGATCTTACATATAATGTTTTACTGAACAATTTACCATGTAAATATTGGCTACAATATTTTATGCAGCAATTTCTAGTATGCACAATTCCTGTTCCATTACAGTTTATTCTGTAAGCAGGGGCCTTAATGAATTCTGTATATGAACTAAACAGTGGGATTGCTTAATTTCTCAATGGCAAGGTTATAAAATTCATTGTTGTATAAGAAACGGTGTATACAAATATCTGGTTTATTTTAGATATCAGCACAGAATACAATTGTTTTCAATAATTATCACTTTATAAAAGTCTGAACTGCACCAACACTCAACGGTCATGCGCATTCACCAGCTCTGATTCAAACCATATTATTAATTGATTGTAAGTTATTAATAAATCATTTATTTGCACTGAAGTTTATTCTTTGTATTTGCTGGTTGCACTTGTGAAAATATGTTTCATTAATCTGCAAAAATATGTTGACTATCAAATAAACGTTTTGGAATCCATGATAAAAGTGATTATTATTGCAAGGTTTTATACTTGATGCACATCTGTAATAAATTACAAAAACTAGTAATTATAACATCTTAAATATGCGTTATGTCATATGCACCTGTATATGATTTAAAGAACATTAAGAGTATAATGCACAAGTTTAAAATGCAAAGTGCCTGAGTGGTACAACATTTTCAGGAGTGTGATTTCGAATCTTGATGATATCATAGCATCCATGGCTGAGAGTAGGGAGGGAAAAAAAGCTCTCTGGGTGGGAGGGATGGCATACTTACCTCCATCCCACCTCACAAGCAGGTCAATCAGAGCGACATCAAGGTTGTTTATGTCTAATATATGAGAATCTGGTTTCACATGCCACTTCTTCTACATTTAATGCAATTGAATATATATAGAGGTATTTTGTCCTCATTTGCATATTCAACCCAACGCTACAGAATTCTCTCATAGTGCCATAATGCATAATTTACCCACATCTTTTAATACCCATCTTTTGTCCTGTAAACAGTTCATGTAGAGGTTCGGAAGATTGCGATCACATATCAAAATATTTCATAATTCCACTGATTAAACTCATTGTGCTTACGGATCAGTAATTACAGTCTGTTCATTTCAGTGTCTGAAGAAATAAATCGATGTGATCTCACAGGGATTAGTGACAGTTTTGACATTTTGGGTGACACGGGGCGACGGTGATCTGACATTTGCATCCACCTGATGTGTCTCCATGACCCTGAGAACAAAAAAGAGGCAGGAAATCATCAGGATCTGAGCAATAACCTGAAACCAGTCCCAAGTATACAATAATTATTACAACTGCACTGTTCAATGCTCAGTTGTAATTGGTCATGAGGTGAGGCATTTGTAGTAACATGAGCGCTGATAGCTGTTCAGAATGCAAGGTGCATACTAATGTGTTTGCTATTATACATTGTTACTATAGTAATAGTAATCATGTATCGCTATTCTGGACACAAACAGTAAAAAAAAACAAATTATTGGTACAGTATGAGGTTTTTTTTTCTTCGATATTTTTTTTTTATGAGGAGACATTTATTTAATTTATTTGTCAATTTACCCAAACAATTTAACAGTCAAAATTAAGGCTGTTCCTTTATGTTTTGTGCTACTGGACATTTTCCAGGATATAGGGGTTTATGGGTTTTCTGTGACAATTTTCTTCTACAAGAGATTATATAGTTATAGTTGCTGTTACATACCTTATTGTCACGTATGTTACATACCATATTTTCCGGACTATATTCCGGCTACTTTTTTCCCTACTCTGATTTATGGATTTTTCCCGGTTTCACATGCTTTAAGACAAAAAACTGAGCCCCATAACATTAGACTAATGAAATTGCCGAACGGGTTCAGGTGAACCAATGAAACTCTTTATATTAAATCAGATGTGCTCATCATAAATATGGATGATGTTCCTCTGACGTTTGACCTGCCGCTCACTCGGACTGGCTACAGGAAATGCGAATCATTCATCAAGCTGAAAACAACCGGTCATAAAAATACGCACTTTACCTGTGTTCTGAGCTGCACGGCATCGGGAGAAAAACTTCACCGATGGTGATTTTTAAACGCACGACGATGCTAAAAGATAAATTCTGGAGAGAAATTGTTGTGAAAGGAAGGAGGAAGACAGTGAAAAATGACTTTCTTGGTAGGCTACTGTTTAGATACAAGCCGTGTTACAGACACTGTCTTTCATTAAAGCCTGTGTAAAGTTCATTAGTTTAAATGTAGACACCTGCGGCTTATAGACAGGTGCGGCTTATTTATGTTCAAAATAAAAATCTTTGTCAAATTCAGTGGGTGCGGCTTCTATTTGGGTGCGCTTAATAGTCCGTAAATTACGGTAAGTAGCTTGTAAGTGGTTGTTACCTAATTTTATGGCATTTGAAAAATTAAGCGCTTTAAACAGCAATTTTTGTTGTCAGGTGGAATCACATTAGCTTGTCGTTGATCGTGCTAAAATAGTACACCCAGAGAACAAGTCCTCACCTGATATATATTTTAAAAGACTTCTTGCACCAGAAATGTTTGTCTCCAACTCTATAACTATACTTACATTTTTGTAAGTGCACAAAGTGGTGTATTCAGAAACAATATTGCAGTTATACCTTTGGACCCCATCTGGCCTGTTTGGTCACCCAACAGATCTCTGTCTTACACATGAGGCAGCAGATCCAGTCACAACCATCTTTCTTCTGGATGATGACATTGCATTTTGGACAGCACATGGCTTCACCATTCTGCAACATCCTCTGCAATACATTTGGCATGTTAGCAAAGCTGAGCAATAATTACAAGTACAGATATAAAGTAAAAAGTCTCATTATCCTCATATCGTATACATGTATTTGATTAGCCAAGACCAAATTGCTGTATTTATTTCAGCACTCATTTACCTGACAAGCAAAAAATCTAACTCAAACTACTGCAACTTCATTTTTTACTTACAGCCATGTAAAAAAGGAGCTTTATTTATAATTTTTTTTATTATTAAATACACTCTATAAACAAAAGAACATCCCATTCCGCATTAAGTCCTCAATAATTCTTCTTTTTTTTCGGCTGCTCCCATTAGGGGGCGCCACAGCGGATCATCCATCTCCATACCACCCTGTCCTCTACATCTGCCTCTTTCAACCCAACTACCTGCATGTTTTCCCTCACCACATCCATAAACCTCCTCCTTGGCCTTCCTCTTTTCCTCCTTCCTAGCGGCTCCATCCTCAACATTCTCCTACTGATATACCTCATGTCCCTCCTCTGCACATGTCCAAACCATCTCAATCTCACCTCTCTTATCTTGTCCCCAAAACGTCCTACATGCGCTGTCCCTCTAATAAACTCGTTTCTAGTCCTGTCCATCGTTGTCACTCCCAATCAAAACCTCAACATCTTCAGCTCTGCTACCCCCAGCTCCACCTCCTGTCTTTTACTCAATGCCACTGTCTCTAATCCATACAACATCACAGGTCTCCCCACAGTCCTATAAACTTTTCCTTTTACTCTCGCAGACACTCTTCTATCACAAATCACATTTAGTCGTCAATTGCTCCTATGATATCCTCTACTCTGCTGGGAAGATGTTCCACTAGATTTTGGAGTGTGGTTGTTGAGATTTGAGCTCATTCGGTCATAATGGCAGTAGTAAACTCTGGTATTGATGTGAGGTGAGGAGGACTGGGGTGCAGTCAGCATTCCAATTCATCCCAAAAATGTTCAGTAGGATTGAGGTCAGAGCTCCATAGCAGTCCACTCAAGATCTTCCACTTCAACCCAAAAAAACTATTTCTTTATTGAACAGGTTTGGGTCTTCTAGTTCAAGTGAAGGAAACATTTTATGCTACCAGATTCTAAGACATCCTGTACATTTGTTTGGGGAAGAACCTCATATGGCTGGAAATGTCAGGTGTCCCAATACTTTTATCATATAGCATAAGTTTCCTTCACACCATTTAGAATCTTCCTCCAAACATTTAGTATAATTGTACTAAACACTTTCCACTTAAATTTCTAGAACTCTGGACTTTTAGTAGTTCCTAGAATAGCAAAGTCCACTAAAGGTGGTAGAACATTCTCACATTTAGCTCCTAATCTTTGGAAGTGTCTTCCTGACAGTGTTCGGCGCTCAGACACACTCTCCCAGTTTAAGTGCAGATTAAAGACGTATCTTTTTAGCGATTCCTACACATAACACACATCACATATCATAACCTTGTGCTTCAGTACATCTGATCACATGCACATTATCAACTTGTGCTGTTAATATCATGAACAGCAGCTACGCTAATTCCTCTCCACTGCTTCTCTTTCTCTACCCATCCCGGGACATCCTGAGGTTGCGCCCACTCCAGTCATGTCCCACCTCATGAAGATTATGAACCTTCAAAGAGTAGATGCCGACCCCGCAAACATCCTGAACCATCTAGAGACGTACCAGCACCATTTGATCCCACTTCATGTGCCGTTTGGACATTGGGAGTTTGCATAGAGAAGCTGATGTTGGATCTATGATGATCTCAAATGCTATTTTTCATGAGGTGCTCAGTAGCTCCTGGTTCCAGCACATCAACTGACTGTATAAGACTGTAGAAAGGACATTACTCACAATCACACACTCCGGTACTCATGTTAGTTCTCACTCTCTGGTGTTCTGTATTGTTTTTAAGATTTATAATCAGACTCTTGATAGCACCCAAATGAGGATGGGTTCCCCTTTTGAGTCTGGTTCCTTTTAAAGATTCTTCCTCATAACATCTAAGGGAGTTTTTCCTTGCCACAGGTGCCCCAGGCTGCTCATCAGGGGTAAATACACATAATTCCCTTTAATTCTTAAATTCTCAATTCAATGTTCGCTGTAAAAAGCGCTATAGCAATAAACTTGAACTTAAAATTTCTAATTGCAAGCATTTTATGATTTCAGCTACATCTAAAGTAAGTAAAACGTTGTTTTCATTGGATTTTCTTTAACCTATATGTAGTGTGATAATGTAAAATTACATCTATATAGCTACTGTAGTATATAAGCTGTGTAAATGTATCTTGTTTAACCAACCTGTAGCTCCTCTGTGGTTCGTTTGGCTGCTGCATCATTCTCTGCTCTGAGCTGAAGGTCGTCTTGGTACTCTTTACAGTTCATGTTTATGTGAATGGCCTAATGCAGACACACACCTTTATATACATTCTACTTTATGTTTACAATCATGACAGAATCATGAAATTGACTGTAAAAGATTCTTTCACTGCTCGGGTTTTCTCGCTCACCTTGCAGAGGAGGCAGTTGATCTTGTTGCAGATGATACAGTCAAACTCATTGACATCGTCTTCAAATATGCACCAGCCGGGGCAGTCCAGGGTTTTACAGTGGTAACTGTTCTCAGAGCGTGTCTCTGCAATGTTCAGTCTCAACTCCAAAAACTTCTGGTAATCCTCAGGTAAAAGGAGCTGCAAGAGACAATTCAGCCAACAGCTGTGTTGATGGAAGTGTAAAACCTGTGCTGATAATAGCAACAGATCTGAAATTAAATACCCGTACCTTTCATAGTGACACAGTGAAATACCAGTGGCTTCTTATATTAAAAAATATACTGTTAAATTCATTGCGCTTATGCCACAACCTCATTTAATGTACAGTGTATACATAAGTAAGAGATTTAAATAAAACGCCATTGAAACTCTCTATTTTGTGTATTTGGGATCTCACTTGGTTGTTATTCGTCGCTGCACTTTAAACAAACATTTAAAGAAGTGGTTTGGTTTGTGTAGTTGTTGTGCCCGATTGTTATTATCGCTCTTCCACACCCACAACCTACAAGCCATAAACACCATGCTGTAAAATATCATAATCTGTTTTAACAATTAAAGGCTAAAGGGCAAGCCAGTCACAAAAAACACAGTGTGTTTTGTTTTTTTGCATGTGATTTTTTGCTATTAAAAGTAAATTTTGTACTCACTTTCTTGTTTAGAAACAACATTTATTTGAATACAGATGTTTTAGTATTACATTGTATTATATAATATACTGTATATTGGTTTATATACACAACTGTGCTACATTGTGTATATTGGGTAGATACAAAAAATCCCACCACATCTATATTAAATATTAATATTTTATATAAATATAAAACAATAATGAGCATAATCTTTCTGGTTTGAGGTTAGCTGTTGTGTAAGGATCTAAAATGACACGCTGTTTAGACACAAAGATAACTCGTGTGATAGCACTGATTTGGAAGCTTTGAAATCTTATCAGAGAATAGAAAGATAAAAAGTGAGAACAAGACAGACCTGAAGCACTGCTGCATAACTCATTTAACTCATATAAAAACAAACTAAGAGCTACACCCTACTATACGACTATCAGCAGACAGTGAAATGGCATTGTGGGTAATATTGCATGTCACGTTTAAGGAATTTTCCTTTACAAGGCATTACCTTTTTCCATTATTGTGAATACATTTATATAGTATTAGTCTCTATTGCACTGTGAGCATCAGGACTTACTGTTTTAATCTCTCGGTCCTGAAGCTTGCAGTCACAGGAGTACTTCCCATCTGCATACGGACATGCCACCTCAGCATCTGTACAGGCCTGAATGGTCATCTTCACACATTCCCTGTAAATATATAAAAAAATTCTTACCTAGTCACGTTCATCATGTTTGTGATTTCTGCTAAAAGTAGTCGTATAATTAGCAAAGGGGCTTAATTTTTTTGTACCTGCAGAAGCTGTGAAGGCATTCTCGGAGAGTGGCTCCCTCTCCTGCTAAGATCTGCTCGCAGCAAATAGGGCAGCAAATCTCCTCTGTGTTACTAACCAGGTCCTGATTGTCCGTCTCCAGCAGAGTGAGGAAGTTTTTCTCTCGCTCCTCTATGATAGACTGAAAGGTTTCATCCCATCAACAAAAATGTAATAATACAGAGACCCACAGTTATAGTTATACTCCAGCAAAGCAAGCGTGATTTCAAATAGTATTTTTGTCGTTAATAATTGTAAAATTTTCACAACATGGAAATGTAAGTATGGGGGTTTATTTTTTCTGTAATACGTTTTTTTTTTATATTATTATTATAGGAATGGAACGGCATCTCGAAGATGTCAATACATAAGAGATGAATGGAACTTGTTTTATGGTTTAACATTTAACTGTAAACTACCTCAATAATAAAAACCTTTATTTCATAACTGCATGTGGTGTTCACTTGTGTTATCTTTTACTAATATGTAAATTAGTTTGATAATCTGAAACATTAAAGTGTGACAAACATGCAAAAAAATAAGAAATCAGGAAAACACTTTTTCACACCACTGTACTAACAAGTATGATGTGTTCTTTTTAAATCGCTAGACATTTGCTGTAGTATAGACGAAAGAAAAAAAGAAAATATTGAAAATTATCATCCCAAAATGTTTTATTCTTAACTACATACATGAAGCAGCTTTCAAAGTTCTGGTACCGAACACTTTATATTTCTTCAGGCATCGGAATTTATTAGAAATCATTATGCAATGTTTCTACCTAAAAAACATTACAGTATATATGACTAAGCTGTCTCTATTGTATTATTCAAATCCACCTGATCTTAAAGTATGATAAATGATAAATATATTTGAGTTTTTATACAAACCATATATATAGAAAAGATGAATTGATATATTTTTAAGTATGCACTTAGCTGCTGGTTATAATTATTGATCTCTATTAATTGCTAAAAGATATTTGTGTGACTCAAAGAACCATTTTTTTGCAACTGTGTTCAGCAGAAAAGCATTTTGAATAACATGCAACATGCCAAATAAATAATTGGGAGAATAGAAGAATGAAAGTCTGACCTGTTGGTACTGTAGACTGGCCAGCTCTTCCTGTCGAATCCTGTGTATTTCCTCTTCATCTGGTTGATACATATCTGGTATTGAATAATTGTCTGGTCTCGAAGCGCTGCAGATTGCGCAACCGGGCCTTGTGGGTTTGTTGACATACGTGCACTCCAAACACGACCATCCTAACTAGAAAAGCAACACGGCCATTGCGTGTGATTAATAACGAAATCATAATGTTACAAACACCTCTACAAGGAGTGGTAATCGCTTGTATGCTCCTGTATACTTTCAGTTTAAATGTGCTATGCATGACAAACAGGAAGAATGGTTTCAAATAAAAGCAAAGCATCAAATTAAATGTGAGGTCACAAAATGCATTTATGCGCATAAATTAATTTCGGCGTTGTTTAAGATATAGATTATTCCAATTGATTCATTCTGACAGGTTGTAATATGTTACTGTAATACATTTTCAGTTCGTGTGTTTTCACTGCCTTTGTACCAATGAGGATCTAACCTTCGTGTCACTCTTTTTATTGGATTTGGCACTGTGTAACTTGATCAGGCTCCTCACGTACTATCTGGAGAGATCCATCTCTTTATTGCTTTTATGATTAGGATTTATTAGGTAATAATACAATGAAGCAAGAATTTTTGTTAGTTGTTGGATTGTCTTTCTGATTAATATCATGCAAAGAATGCTTCAAACCTCACCACTGGTTTAGGAGGAAGCTTTGGGTAAGGTTTTCCTACAGGAGATACTTGAGGTTGTTTTTGTCGCGTTCCCGTCTCTGCCGCACCTCTACTGAGCACCTCAATGTTTTCAATTATACCTTTAGACAGTAATAGAAGCAATTTAAGTTGCAATTAAGGTCTCTACACATTCTCACATATTTTCCCAGCTTCAGATGTACATTCAGTTTATTTACCACTGATTTCAGACCAGTGGCTGTACACCTACAACTAAGAATATAATGTTCATTGTTGCTAAATGTCAAACAACGGGGTTGTAAAGCCTTTTATAGTCATCTGTATGTCTGCAGTCATATGAACAATGTAATAGTAATATGCATATAGCTCTGTGCATCAATGAAATGATAAAAATATACAGTATTTAAAAATAATAATAATAATTTCCCTTACGAGGGAAATATCAAGGTCCGTGACTTCGGAGTGACGTGGGGCCGCCTTCCCGTGGGCTCACCACCTGCAGGAGGGACCGTAAGGGACGGTGCTGTGAGGATTGGGCAGCAGTCGAAGGCGGGGGCCTGCTTAGACTGCTGCCCCCGCGACCCGAATTACGGATAAGCGGGAGAAAATCAATGAATGAATGAATGAATAATAATTTAATACTATAAATGAGAGATTCACCGAATCAGTTCCAGAACTGCCCTGAGCAAATATTAGAGTAATATTTAGAATTAATCAGCTTTGAATTGAACTTTTTCAGTCCAGATTACAACATGGACAATTATAACCGAACTGGATTTATTTGGTAAGAAATATTCGGTTAAAATAACAAGTACCATGTTTGCTCACCACCTGCAGGAGGGACCGTAAGGGACCGGTGCTGAGAGGATTGGGCAGCAGTCGAAGGCGGGGGCCTGCTTAGACTGCTGCCCCCGCGACCCGAATTACGGATAAGCGGGAGAAAATCAATGAATGAATGAATGAATAATAATTTAATACTATAAATGAGAGATTCACCGAATCAGTTCCAGAACTGGCCTGAGCAAATATTAGAGTAATATTTAGAATTAATCAGCTTTGAATTGAACTTTTTCAGTCCAGATTACAACATGGACAATTATAACCGAACTGGATTTATTTGGTAAGAAATATTCGGTTAAAATAACAAGTACCATGTTTGCTCACCACCTGCAGGAGGGACCGTAAGGGACCGGTGCTGAGAGGATTGGGCAGCAGTCGAAGGCGGGGGCCTTGACAGCCCGATCCCTGGACACAGAGAAGTGTCTGGGGAATCTGCTTAGACTGCTGCCCCCGCGACCCGAATTACGGATAAGCGGGAGAAGATGAAATGAAATGAAATGTTTGCAGTTTTCCAAATATCTCAAATGTAGTACTGTGAAAAAAAAATATTTGGTGTCTGTGTGCCAAATGTTTGTACAATGCATGTCTAAACTGTGACCTACAACTGTGCAATGCCGTTTGCACCATGCTAAATTGGTGGCTCTAAGATTCCCTAACTCAGTGACTACATTACTTAGCAAGAAATGCTAAATAAAACTACTACCAATGTTGTCACATTGTGCATGTTTGCAGCAATGCATAAAATAATTTCTTGAACTGTTCCTCAACAAGTTTCCTACTATAAAAAAAAAGTTGCAGAAATGTTGTAGGCTCATACAAAAGTGTTTTTAGAGCTGAGATATTGATGAAATGTAAAAGATGAAATGCTCTAAGAACATTAACATTTAGAACTGAGTTAGTTGGATAAATGTTTGAAGTTTCAATGAGAGAAGGGATCTATACCGCCTATCCTCCTGTCCTGCTCGTCTTGTTTCTGCTGTTCACGGCTGAGATTGGCAGAATGGGCCGACCTGATGAAGAGAAATGCCTGATCATCATCATTAACCACATTGTGGCTGAACAGAGTGTCTCCGTCCTTAGCAAAACGTTTCCCTATGATCCAGCACTGAAGTGACGGGTGAAAACCATAGTCTTGGCAAGTCTGTGAATAAAATGGGAAAAAAGGCATCATTACACAGTTCAAGAGACTGATGAAGTACACTGAAATGTCTTGCTCAATTCAAAAATCTCTCAGTGACTTCAAGCACCAAACCAAACCATGATACTCCCACCGCCATGCTTCACAGTCAAAATGAGTTGAGCTGTTGTGCTGTGCCCTTTTGTTTAACCACAACTTGTCAACAAGCGTCACCAAAAGCTCCCCCACAACATATATTCAGTTCATCCAGTTAACCCAAATGGTTAAAAAGTTATTGCTGCTAAAGTAGCAAGTAGAAAAGGTTTACAAAATTTTGCTAAATGAAATTTAAACATTGTTTTCCAGTACAGACATGAAAATACTAAATATACTGAACAAAGTTATAAACGCAACACTTTTGTTTTTGCCCCTATTTTTCATGAGCTGGACTCAAAGATCTAAAACTCTAAGGCACATTTTAGAGTGGCCTGTTATTGTGGCCAGCACTATGGCACACCTGTGCAATAATCATGCTGTCTAATCAGCATCTTGATCTGCCACACCTGGAAGGTGGATAGATTCTCTCGGCAAAGGAGAAGTGCTCACTAACACAGATTTAGACAGATTTGTGAACAATATTTGAGAGAACTAGGCCTTTTGTGTACATAGAAAAAGTCTTAGATCTTTGAGTTCAGCTCATGAAAAATGGGGGCAAAAACAAAGTGTTGCGTTTAAAATTTTGTTCAGTATATTTGTCCATAATTACTTTAGGCACAATGGTTTGCGTATTAAAGGGACTTGCATGAAGGTCCCATGATCGCATTTATAGAAATTGTAGAATTATAGAAATAGAAACATATTGGCAGCTTGATAACTCATTTTGATGCATTTCATTCTATAAAATTTGTGAAACAGCAACACACATGACTACACTTCCTATCATGGGAATTCCCAAACCAACCCTGCTACCACCTCAACCTGTATTATTTTGCAATGACATCAGGTGTGTTTGATTCCTTATATACCACATTAATTTGCCAAGCATTATACATTTTTATGAATAAAAGAAAGAATGTTAAATCATACTTTAATCTACATAAATTTTATATATATTTGTGCATAACATCTTACTTATATATGTGATAGTGGATTTACGCAGTCTATACATCATCTGCTTTTATATTTTTTTCTCTTTTTAGAGTAAAACACACAGCTTGTCATGTTACACAGAACCCGAAAGACTTCAACTACTTTCCATAAGATTTACAGCTTTACATCTGACTCTCACAGAGAAGGACACCGGAGACTTCTTCCAAAAATGTCTTAAATATTCTCTTTGCAGAATCACAGTTTTTAAACTATTTATGTGGAGTGTCAACTCTAAGTCCCTGTACTACTATAGAAACATGAATGTGTTCGAATGTGCCTAATAATATATGGAAAATGGGAAAATAATTCTCCTTGACAAAATAAGTACAAAAAAAACACTCGTGTAATATTGTACTCGTGAAGCCTTGGGATAGATAACAAAATCTGCAACGTCAAGTACATTTTGTTACATTTTAATGCGTAATATCGAACCTTTTGCTTGAATACATTTCAGAAAAATATGCCGTTTCTGGCTACTTTGGAATGAAAACATAAATTGTGTTAAACGAGAACCTGTATGGAGGCCACAACAACAATTCGACATGAATGAGACATGAGATGGAATCAGGGCACTCTCACTGTGTGTGTGTCTGTAACTATAGAAAACTTTAGTAATGTGCATGAAAATGGAAACGTGAATCGCATAAATAACTAAAATACAGCAGTCAGAGATCGGTACATTTACTTTTATATATTTCAAGTATTTTCAAAATCAAGTATGTTTGTACTTTTACTCAAGTAAAAATGTAAAAGGAGGAGTTTTACTTTTATTTTTGTTTTCTTGAAGCAGAGTATTTGAACTTTGACTCAAAAACAGGGAAAGTGTCAAAGTGTATTAGTCCAATATTGTATATGAAAACAAGGTTGTCCTTCACACTTTTTCCCGACTAATGCACAATTTTAAAAATCTGTAAGCGTATATATCTATGATAAAGTCTAAAATACACTGCTTCATTCCCACCTGAACAAAAGATCAATCAAAGCAAAATTTTTATAAATGTCTCACATTTCTCACATGTCTCACCAGGAAGTAGAAAAACAGTGATGGTGTTTGAGAGATTACTCTTCTTGCATAACTGCATTTTTTTTTAAAGAGGAAACACAAGTCAACTGTCTTACCGTCAGAGATGAAACTGGAAATGGTCAAACGTGCTGTACTCTGCAATCCATACTTTTTTTTACTGCCAGTAAATTCTCTGTCAGGGATATTTATATCTGCTTTTCAAATCTCTGTCAGAAAACTGCAAATTTCTATGTGAAATGGTGCTTGTTTGAGTCTCTAACTGTTTTTCATTTTTCAGTGTTTACTTAGTGTATATAGACTTTACTTGGAAGAAAGCTTGTGGAAAGACCAGTGAACCATTTCTGTTTGTTCATTTTTCTACATAGTGGCATAACAATTGCATTATAATACCAACCAATGGCAAACAGCAGCAACCCAACCATAGCCTAAAACATTAACACAACACAGTATTCCAGTAATTCAGTAAAGACCCCTACATCACACCCAACATTCAACCAAACTTCTGAAAATCCCTCCCTATGCATTTGGATCCAAGCACCAAAAACGAATCTTTAACCCGTCACTGTATTTTTCATTGGACTGACCTTTATTAAGAGATGCACACACAAATGCAAAGCATTACAGATTAATTTGTACCTTCTGTTTCAGTTCAGAGATTGTCATGCCAGGAGTCACCAGCATTGTAATGAGGGCATCAGACAGAGCGTCCTCAACACCAACTCTCAACCTGCAGGGAATCAGTGAAGCTCTGTGTTCAGTTCTTAGTATCTCTGAGTCACTCAGAAGGACGTTGTAAATATACCTGATACATTCTTGAGAATAAGCCTCTTGAGTAAGCTGGATACAAACAGGTACTTTCAGCATAAGGAGCTGCTCCACATATCGGATGGCATTGTCTTTTTCTCCAGTGTTAACAGCCTCACTGAGCAACTGAGCTGTTTCCTCCGCTGCAATTCACATATTACAAAAATCAGATGCTGAGGCTTTACTTACACATTTTCAAGGCATGAGAATGAATATAAAATTCATAATAATATCAAAAACACTTTCTTATGTCTCTTTCTATCCAATTACAATTTATATTATTAACTTTCTTTCGGCTTCTCCCGTTAGGGGTCGCCACAGCGGATCATGTTTGATTTGGCACGTTTTTACGCTGGATGCCCTTCCTAACGCAACCCCCCACATTTATCCGGGCTTGTGACCAGCACTGAGAGTGGCTGGGGTTGGTTCCCTGACCGGGGATCGAACCCGGGCCGCAGCGTTGAGAGCGCCGCATCCTAACCACTAGACCACCTTACAATTTATATGATTGAATATGTAAAAAAATAACAGTGTGGTCAGGGGGGGTCACAGTGGGATTCGAAACCACACTGAAAATGTGGAAATAAAGAATGCTAACGTAACTAATCAGAATTTTGAAAGATTTAAACAAAGTAAATGTTTAAAATAATGCAATAATAATGCAATATTTTTTTTTTAATGTGATATTGACCATGTGAACTGCGAATTTTTAACATTTGTACAAACGGTCAGTTTTTCCCATGCCTATTCTTTTCTTTTAAAGTTTGTTCAGAAGACACTTAGAGGGATTTAATCTAAAATGGATCATACGTTTTTGCACAAACTGGCAGAGTCTGTGCCAGCTTCAGTACACAGTCATAACAGTAATAAGGGGACATAGGACATATTTTAGTATTACTTTATTATTGTAATACTTTGATATTTAAATATTTTAGAGCTTTTCTCTCAAGCTGTTGTCAGTAATAATAATGGGTTTTGAACCCCTCACACACACACACACACACACACACACACACACACACACACACACACACACACACACACACACTATATATATCTATATCTATATCTATTTTGTATATAAAACATTTATTTTGTATATATTTTGTATATATTTACATTCCAAAAACGTTTTGTTAATTTCCCAATTCCAAGTAATAAAAAAGTAACAAGGTATGTCTTGTATCTGATTTTAGCTAAAATCTTAAATATTTTACTTTGATCATCATCATGCCATAGCCTTAGAACCATTTCTCTAATTCTGTAATTCTTAATGATGTCCACACATCTCTGCACTGTTATAGCCTTTATATTTATTCACTGTATATGCTTTCATATATACCACTTGCTGTAAATATGCTAGATATTTATCTGCACTTTTGCACGACTGCTACATTTTGCACTTCTGGTAGATGCCAAACTGCATTTCGTTGCTGTGTACCTGTACAATCAATCAATCAATCAATCAATCAATCAATCTATCTATCTATCTATCTATCTATCTATCTATCTATCTATCTAATCCATAAAGACTTTCAATGATCTCATTAATACAATTGAGGCATGGAGGGTTAAGGGTCTTGCCCAGGATTCTAGCAATAGTAGCTTGGTGATGCTGTGATGTAAACTCACCTTGACCTTCTGATTAAGAAATCCAACTTATAACTATCGTGCTACCACTTCCATTATTAGT